>NC_030383.2:26522338-26822338 GCF_001625215.2 Daucus carota subsp. sativus
TTCATCCGTTGATTGAGTATCTATCAATGCGATGCTCACTATCCACTAAGAGATCAGATTCATCTAACAACTTTTTGTTCTTTTTCCAGGAATTTTTACATGATTCCTCAATAACTTGTCTTGAGCACACATGTTCTCAAGAACATTCCTAGAATCCTTCCATTTAGCAATTATCTCTTGTTCCCTTTCCAATTGCTTCTTGAGAATTTTTTCTCTTTTCAGAACAGCCAGAAACTCATCTTTCGCAAGCTCAGAAGACTTTTTGAATTTATCCATTTGGATTAATTCAGTTTCATGCTTTCCATTTCTTTCAGCAAGCAAATCATTAGTCCCTTTAATTCTAACATTTTCTTTTGTCAGAGAGATTTAAGAAAGACTCTAAGATTATAGATTTCATTAGACATTTCATCAATGATTTGTTTGCATTCAGACTTAGTGAGATCAGATGTGTTGGTGGTTTTTACCTGTCCATTGCTGGTGGTGGAAGAATCAGCTTCATCTCCAATTGCCATCAAGGCAAGATTGACATGCTCCTCATTGTCAGAATCACCTTCATCAGCAACCTAGTCACCATCCTCAGTTATGAATGCCTTTTCCTTGCTTTGCTTGAGTAGATCAAAATACTTTCTTCTATAATCCACATTTTCTGAGGAGGATCCTTTCTTTTCACCAGAAGGTCTTCTGCACTCATTAGAAAAGTGTCCAGGTAGACCCCAGTGTTAGGGTTATACTGAAATATTCGTTTGAAGTATATAACAATTATTTGAGAATCTTGAATGCATGTTTTCACATTGTCTGTATATTATATATTGTAGACAATCTAGTATCAAATGGGATAGTAGAAGATTAGATTGTCGAGTTCCTTATATAATATAATAAAGGTTCACAGTCGAGGTGGTGTTAGACAAACCACTGGAACAGCTGAAGTATATTTGGAAATAGTTTAACTTGACTATTGAATAATACTTGTATACTTTGTGTATATTGAACGGGATCAAAATAGTAGAATAATTGTTCTTTAATTCTGACAATAAAGAACTAAGATTCTATGATGTTTATTAATGCTTAAGTTCTTAATCCGGATATAGTGATTGACACTTATATTTAATGCACATACCTTGACTCATAAGTTAAGTAATTTATTTTAAATTACGAATTTATGTATTGGGCAATGACATTATATACAGAGTGGGATATTGACTATAGAAGGAAACCGTGTCCGAAAAATATATTCGGGTGATGATGTCCTCTTGAAAGCTCATAAAGAATTATGCTTTAGTCCTGCAGGCAGATTTGTTCTTGCATTATTATAAGGTTGAGTGGATGATCAAGGATAAAAGATATTGATTAAATTAATTGTCAGAAATTAATTTAATTAATGGACATGCGATATCTTAAACATGGGGGAATTTATAAGCAATTAATATGGGAGCCGAATTAATAATTAATTTACGGAATTAGGAAGTAGGAATATTAATTGCAATAAATAATGGCAGTATTATTCTTTAATGAATTAATTAAAGGACGGCGGCCCGGAATGTCATTAGGCAGGCCTGACCTAATGGTCCATGATCCCTACTGTAGCCTATATATATTCTCGTTCTCCAAAAGCTGAAAGACACACCAAAACGAATTCATCCTAGAGTCAGAGAGGCAGACGTTTTTCTCAAGGAGACAGCTAGGGTTTTGGTTTTCCGAGCTTTAAGGAGAGGCACACCTTGGGAGATCGAAGGCCACACTTCGTCCAAGGAAAATCAGAGAATACAGTAGAAGACGTGGATTTGAATTGCTTGCGCCGTAGCGATAAAGGTTAATATTCTGTTCAAACTTTTAATTAGTATCATAAAACGCAGGGCCAAGGTCCGATTGTTCCTACAATGGCATCAGAGCGAGGTTGCGGTTGCGGTTCTGCGTTTTATGATATGTAGTCCATGTCATGATTATATGTATGCATGTATGTAGTGGTTCTGTGATGCAGGTTGTTATCCACTATTATCGCCATGTTTTAATTATGTGTTTTGGATCCCACGTGGTTTATCGTGGTTATTCTGTTATGTTTGGATCCACGTGGTTATCGTGGCTGTTGTAAATCACGAGGGTTGATCGTGATAGTTTTGATTTTGTAATTCAATTTGTAATTGTTTTAGATTATGATCTGATGTAATAGAATAGGCTGGTTCGTCTGTACAATTTGTATGTAATTGTTTGATCAACGGGGCTGCAAGAAACAAGGATCTTCCGCTGCTGCGATTAGGGTTTCAGGGGTGCTGCACAGTTTTGGCCGTAACTTTTGCATACGGTGTCCGATTTGGGCGAATGAGCACTTTTCGGAGACGGCAGAATGAGAATGTTTTTGAGGCTGTTTTCGGAACTTTTCGAGGCATTCTGAGGCCGTTTAGGCCTCCAAACGGGCTCTCGAAGTTTTCTGGAATCTTCCGAAGGATGAATTCGAAGCTGATTTTACCGGGGCCATAATAGTGGACGTGTTTTATTATGATTTACATAATACTTGATTAGTGTTGTTATGTGTTTTTTGTCTTTGTTGTTATGCCATGTGATTACTAACCCTTCGCATGCTAGAATGACATGGGACATAGGGATGTTTTCATTAATGCTTTAATCATGATAGTATGCTACCATGTTATGTGTTCTTTGTGTTGCTATGATCATGATAGTATGCATGTGGACTTCGAAGAACTAACATAGGGTGATGCATCTAGATTAAAACCTCAAAGTAAATTCTAAGTGGGAGATGGAATTAATATGATATTAAATCCCGTGGTCTCCATCATTGTTTGTATGTAATTTAACATAAGACGAATATAAATTATGTATACGTCACCCATCGTGGCATGTAATTTATGGTGTCTAGAATTATATAGATATTACTGGAACAAACTTCTTAAATTAATAAGAATAGATACGAATTTTCATTATCTCTGATTTGGGCGATTTTAAGGCTTATGGGTATTAAGTGAGACCGATGTGACTCCTCCACTGCCTAGAAATCAAACCAGACACGAATATTGAATTAAAGTATTCTATTCAAGGAATATTGGAAGGTATACATGCCGCCCATCGTGGCGTACCAAGTTCCATAGGTTTCGGATAATTTAAGATTTGATGATGGTATACACTTAGCTATGAAAATAATAGAGACCACCCAATGTGGTTTATTGTTTAGTAATAGGACCGAAGTAACGTTTAAACAAATTTAGGTGGTATACATGTCACCCATCGTGACGTACCAGAAAACTTATGGTGTTTAAACGTTAGTGCATTTAATTTTAATAATTGTTAGAGGAACTAATAGGTCTTAATTTTTAATGCACCCTTCTTTATGTGTAATGTGATTTTTTCATGCATGATTCTCGGATAAAATGGGCTTTAATCCACTGTTCACCAAACTTAAGGATAACAAACTTATCGGACCTAACTATATTGAATGGAAACGTAATTTGGACATTGTGTTGACTGCTGAGGAGTACAACTTTTGCACTTATGAACCCAAGCCTGAGCAGCCCGCTGCTGATGCTCCTGATGAGGAGAAAGAGTATTATAAGCGGTGGATAAAGGCTGATGAGATGTCGCGATGTTACATTCTGGCAGCAATGTCGGGTGTTTTGCAGCATCATCATCAGGCTATGGCCACTGCTTCGGATATGCTCTTTAATCTCAAGGAACTTTTTGGAGATCAGAATAGGGCTGCTAGGCAAGTAGCCATGAAGGCTTTGATGAACACTCAGATGGCTGAAGGTACACCTGCAAGTGATCATGTTCTCAAGATGATGTCACATCTGAATGAGATAGAGATCCTTGGTGCAGAGCTTGACGGGGAAACCCAGATTGACGTTATCCTTATGAGCTTGCCCAAGAGTTTTGAGCAGTTCCGCTTGAATTACAACATGAACAAGAGGCAGTATAGTCTTGCGGAACTGCTGACAGAACTTCAGGCAGCTGAAGGATTATTTCACCAGAGTGTTCAAGTGAATGTGGCTGAGAAAGGTTCTTCCTCTAAGCCGAAAGGCAATAAGAAGAAGAAAAAGGCTCAGACACAGAAAGCTGTGAAGGCAGTGGGAGTTCAAGGTGGTGTGAAAAAGCCTAAGAGGAAGTGCTACTGGTGCAAGCAGTCGGGTCACTGGAAAAAGGATTGTCCTCTTCCTAAGAAGACAAACGATACTGGTATGTCTCTTTCTCTAGTTACAGAAACATTTGTAGCGGCTATATCTACGAGCACTTGGTGTGTAGATACTGGAGCCACTGATCATGTTTGTAACTCTATGCAGGGTTCCAGCAATCCAGAATGCTTAGAGATGGTGAGATCTACGTGTTCATGGGAGATGCTACGAAAGTAGCAGTAGTTGCAGTAGGAGTTATTCATTTATCTTTTAGTTCTGATAGGATTTTGGTTTGAACAATTGTCTTTATGTACCTTCTTTTAGAAGGAATTTGATTTCGGTTTCTAAACTTTCTATGGATGGTTATAATTTTTGTTGGATTGTAATGTTTCTATTATGATGAATAAACTGATTATATGTTCTGGTACATTGCAAGACAATTTGTATATAATTAATCCTAGTCAACCCGCACTGCAACTACAACATAGGGTATTGAACAACACATCTTCTACCTCTAATAAAAGAAAGGAACCTTCTAGTTTGAACCAAACATATCTTTGGCACTTGAGATTAGGTCATATTAACTTGAGGAGGATTCAAAGACTGGTAGTAGACGGGCCTTTAGGCTCATTGGCAGTGGAGCCATTTCCAGTTTGTGAATCCTGCTTGGAAGGTAAAATGACCAATAGGCCTTTTAAGGCAAAGGGGAATAGAGCCAAAGAAGTGTTAGGATTGGTTCACTCTGATTTATGTGGAGCTATGAATATCCAAGCAAGAGGTGGTTATGAGTATTTCGTCACTTTTATTGACGATTATTCTAGATATGGGTACGTTTATTTGTTGCGCCGTAAGTCTGAGTGCTTTGAGAAATTCAAAGAGTACAAAGCTAAAACGGAGAAGCGACATAATAAAAGTATCAAGTCGCTACGATCTGATCGTGGTGGCGAATACTTGCTTGGGGAATTCAGGGAATATTTATCATAGAATGGGATAGTGTTAGGTCCTGGAACGATTGTAGAAGGGGGGGTTGAATACAATCGTCACTTAAAAATAATCGCGGCGGAATAAATCTGATTGGAATGTAACTTGTTAATCAGATTAAGATTAATTAATATAACAATGTTTTAAGTCGTTATATAATTAATATGGTTCATTTTAATGTCCACTAGTTCGTAGAATAAATTTGACAGAAAGTATTCTAACTCAGTGGAACAAAACAACCGAATGATCAAAGCACAGTTGTTCGCAAAAATCTACACGCAAGCGCACGTGATCACAAGTAATATATTAAGTTCGATCCCACAGAGACTGGTGAATTAAGAATACGCACCTATGCAACAATGTATGAGTAATTTTCACTGCTAAGACAATTAACAAGGATGTGTTCTTTTATACTAATAACTAAATTTACTAATCAAAATCAGAATAGGAAAACACATGGGATTCTAACTTCATTATCGAATTCATCTAGAATTGAAATTACTGATTAACATGTGACTGTTGATCCTAATCAGACAACACGAAAGTAATACATGCCAACTCTCGTTGCACACATATCATACCAATCAAAATCCGCAATTAAGACAGAAATCTCATGGACACCAACAAAGCTCAGACCCTATATCTCTATAGCGGTAGTGTAAGCAGAGAGGTTTAATAGCAAGTCATCTATCGTGATTACACAGGGTGATAAAAATAGTTCAAGTCTACCACAAATTATGCTTCATTCACATAATCCTATGTTTACATGGCATAGTTCTAAATTCAATCATCCACTCTCGCTTCAGAAAGAATTAACAAACAACTTAGAAGTTAGCTACGCTCCTAAGAAGAATAAGCACGGCTCATGCAAAGAAATCAACGTACGTCACACAATCAAGCAATTAATATTCGTTACTAGACTACATCGATAAATCCATTAGAATCCCATGAAGGCGGTTAGTTCATAATCGAACTAATCGACATCATGGGTTCTAGTGAAAACATGATAAATAAAAGACGAGAATTAAGCAGAATAAAAGTGCTTGAATTAATAATAAAGAACACAACGTTACAGAATTGATGTTCACGATTTCGCTCGAAACTGTCACTTCCTCGCGAAGAACGATCCAATACAATACTGATAATGTGCTTGATTACAAGAGAAAAACTGATAAAACTATATTACGATATTCTACGATACAAGTGAGGCTAGGGTTTTTACACATGAGAAATTAGATACATTGACCAAGTCAACCGGACCTTGACCGCTTCTAAAATCCGTCAGAAAAGCTCCAAAAATCGGCCCGGAACAGCTCTGCTGGGCGCGGCCGCGCTAAACTAGCGCAGGCGCGCTAGTGGGACAGTAGCTAGCGCGGGCGCGCTACTGTCTGCCACTGGCAGCCCGTTTCTTCGTTTTTTAGCTCGTTCTCGCGTGCATGCCCTTCCTCGCTCTATTACCACTTCCGTAGGTGATCACGGTTGCATTTAGCACATGCAACAAGCCCTTTAAACCCCTAGATAGCTCTAGTGGACGAGTGTGTTCTCGTGAGGGTTTGTAGAAGATGTACCCACAAAATCCCAAGTCGTGATGAATCCACAATTCTCTATTCTTGCAAATATTGCACCAAAAACAACCTAAAATGATAGAAAATCACTTCATCACCTCAACTCGTGACCTGCACAGAAAAACACTAAAAACACATCAAAAGACACTAAACACTTAAGTACAACCAACCAATTTAAGTGGAAATGAAGGCCTATAAGTGTGTATAAATACCACTTATCACACCCCAAACTTAAACTGATGCTTGTCCTCAAGCGTCAACGACACTATACAATAATACAATGCAATGCATGAATGCAACTGCGTGATGAATGAGTGAACTATGAAGTAATTGCCTTGCCAATTATAATACCTCAGATTGTGCTAATGTTCTCGCATTTCACTTCTCTCGCTACTAAGTCAATTACTTTTCTATTTACAAGTGTGGAGTGCCAGTGTGTGCAAGCATGCTCTTTTATTGAGACAAGACAAAAACTACTACTCCCACAGAATCCCAATCAAGAATCGTAAAAGTTTAGAACTAACACCCCGTCACTCAAGTCCAACTAAAAGCCAAGGTCCCAAAGAATGTCCACACCCTTCTATTTTATTCACTATATTTTTTTTTTCTTTTTATTGGTGATTAATTGCTCGGTCTAAGGTCAGAGCGCTTCGCAGTGTAAATGCGTTACGAACACCACAAGACTTCACACACCAATTATTCACTCTATTCTAGTGGTTTATTTAACCGTGCAATGGTTGAGATCCCTAAAGATTTATGCACTAGTACCCATGTAGCGAGTGTTGGGTCAACAATCCCAAACCACGAAGGGCTTTAGGTTGTTAGGCACAAAGTCCCCTCAGACTTAATTACTCGAGTACTAATGAGCTCAACCTAGTTAATTCTACCACTTATTTTTCTAGTGAATTTTATTTACTACTATTTCTTTTTTCTTTTTTTCTATATTTTTTTCTAGAAAGGTATATCTACTCCTCAGTTCCCCCAAACTTAAGATTTACAGACCTAAGCTGAAGGGTGCTCAATTCAATCCTAGAATTCAAGGATTTCGTCTAAATCCTATCTCAAGAACATATGTGAATTACAATTTCCAACACAAGCAATTTCCAAGTACCTAGCATTGCAATTGAAACTACTAATAAAGAACTACGCACATAACTCATCATAGGCAATTAACTTGGCTTATACTTCATAATTCATGCAAATGCTCGTGATACTAACTACAACAATTACTACTAAACATGTAAAATAAAATAATAAAAAAAATTGAGAAAATAGAAAAAAACGTGAGAAATAATCAAGACAAAAAAAAACGTGAACTACATGCACTAACTAACACATGCAATAATAAACAAAATTACAATAACATGCTCTTCCTTAGATTACCACCCCCAAACTTAAAATTTTCAATGTCCCCATTGAAAGCGGTAAAAAGGCTAGAGCACCACGTACCTACTCGGAATCCGAATCCTCACCCTCCTCTGCTGGAGGTGAATCAGGTGGAGGATACTGCATCCCTGCTCCGAATACTGGCCACTGAACTGTGACCCCCTGTGCCTGGAAAGCATTACCAAGAGCTTGTGTCAAGTCAAATGCAAACCTCTGGTGGATGTCATGCATAGTGTCCATCCGTCTCGCTAGTCGGCGATAATGAACATCTCCCATCGGTTCGGAGCTCCTCTCCGTCTGAGAAGTACTAGCTCCAGAAGCTCTAGTCCGCTCCCTCCTAATGAACCCTGGACGTCCCCCTGGCATCTCATCATATATGTAACCGAGTCCTCGAGGGTGAGGAACGGCTCCTTCCCACTCTGTCATCCGGCTGATCGCCGAATGATCAATAGGTGCTGCTGGCAACTGTAATTGCTCGTTGGCTGGCCAACGAACACCGCTTGATCGACAGAGCTTCGTAACAATTGTGCCATACGGAATGGCACCAGTGGTTCCTCCTTGTAAGAACCTCAGAATCCCCTGATGAATCACATGTCCCAGATCAATATACTTGTCCGAGACAATCCCAAAGAGCAGAATAGCTCTATCCACCGTCACCTCATGCCCATGTGAAGATGGCATGATGTTAGCACAGATGAAGGCGTACCATGCTTTCGCATACCGGTTCAAAGCGGCTGCCGGAAAAGAAACATGTGCCGGCAAAGGAGGTGCCGTCATCTTCCAATTCGTATCCGGCACGCACATGTCATACACCAACCTATCAAGATCAATCGGATCCTCGTCAAACCGGCGTTTGGCACGCCCAATCCTCTCTACAACCCAATCTTCTTCATTACGGCGCTTGGCACGCCCCCCAATCACTCTACGGATCGCCTCCGCGCTATACTCCACCCGGGTGCCTCGCACCACCGTGAAACCATCGCGATTCTCCTTGGCATTAGCATAGAACTCGCGAATAATAGCCAAGGGAACCGCCTCCGGAGCCTCGCAAAAAGACTCCCATCCCCTTTCTTGAATCATGCTTAAGAGATCCCCATCTTCAGCTGTGGGTAAGAATCCCCTCTCCTTGACTATCGACTTATTCATAAGCCGTTGAAACTCGGTTCGTGCACCATCGGAGGTGAATTCAACCTCGCCCATCGAGGAAGAATCGCTAGATGTAGGGGCTTGGGTGCTTGGTCCTTGTGATCTTCGGGCTCTTTTGGGTGCCATTGATAGAGATCGAAAGTTGCAAGAGATTTGTGTGTAGTGGGTTTGAGAGATTTGATGGTGGTTGTGTGTATGGAGGTGTATATATATAAATAGGGTTTATAGAATTAGAATAGGAATTGGAGATGGGTTTTGTGTTTATATAGGATTTTGAGAGCTGAGTTAGGGTTATTGAGGATATATTTCGGGCTAGGCATGCAAAATTAGGATTGTGGGCTTTTAAAAACGGAAAATAAAATATTTTTGGGAGAAAATCGGGCTTCTGGGCAGACAGTAGCGCGGGCGCGCTAAGTGCAGCGCGGGCGCGCTGAGCAACTTAGCGCGGGCGCGCTGGACACTAGCGCGGGCGCGCTAGTGTCTGCCACCCAGGGCCGAATTTTCTCGTTTTTTGCGTTTTTGAGGGTTACAATGGTACAACATGGTTCCAATGCGCGGGTTGCCTCCCACGAAGCGCTTGTTTAACGTCGTTAGCTCGACGTGAAGTCCAGAATTAACCCGATTCCGATTGAAGAATTGTGGTTTGTACCTCACGATTCACATTCCCTCCAAAGTAAGGCTTCAACCGTTGACCATTAACCTTAAATGCTTCATCCGGTGATTTGGCATAGATTTCTACCGCACCGTGGGGGAATACCGTCTTGACTGTAAACGGTCCCGACCAGCGTGACTTGAGTTTCCCTGGAAACAGCTTCAACCGAGAGTTATACAATAGAACCAATTGTCCTACCACAAAAGATTTTTGTATCAACCGCTGATCATGCAATCTTTTCACCTTCTCTTTGTAGATTTTGTTATTTTCATAAGCACGGAGGCGGGACTCGTCCAACTCATTGAGTTGAATCATGCGTTTCTCTCCAGCTAATTGTAAGTCGAAATTCAACTTCTTTAGTGCCCAATAAGCTTTATGTTCCAATTCTACTGGTAAGTGACAAGCTTTCCCAAACACTAGCTGAAATGGAGAAGTACCCAATGGTGTTTTGTAAGCTGTTCGATAAGCCCAAGCAGCTTCATCTAATCGCAAAGACCAATCTTTCCTAGAAGGGTTAACCACCTTCTCCAAGATGCGTTTGATCTCTCTGTTAGACACTTCAGCTTGACCATTCGTTTGAGGATGATAAGCAGTAGCAACCCGGTGATTGATATTATACCTCGTCATCAAGGTTGTGAATTTCCGATTGCAGAAATGAGAGCCTTCATCACTGATAATGACTCTAGGGACTCCGAAACGGGTAAAGATTTGTTTTTGTAGAAATTGCAAGACCACCTTAGCATCATTTGTAGGTAAAGCTTTCACCTCCACCCATTTAGACACGTAATCAACTGCTAATAGAATATACTGGTTGTTGCAAGACGAAATGAACGGTCCCATAAAGTCAATACCCCAAACGTCAAATATTTCGACTTCCAAAAGCATTTTAAGAGGCATTTCATTCCTCCTAGAAATATTACCTGTGCGTTGACAGCGATCGCAACCCAACACAAATTGATGAGCATCTTTAAACAGAGTTGGCCAGTAAAAACCTGCTTGAAGTACCCTCTTTGCTGTCTTCTCTCCGCTATAATGGCCCCCATAACCAGTGGAATGGCACTCGCGCAAAACTCCCTCAACTTCATTATTAGGAATACACCGTCTGAGAATCTGATCGACTCCTTGTTTAAACAGAAAGGGTTCATCCCAAATATACCATTTCACATCGTGAAGGAATTTCTTGCGTTGAGCATAAGAGAATTCTGGAGGAATGACCTTACTCACCAGATAATTTACAATGTCAGCAAACCATGGCTCTTCGGCCTCAACTCCAAACAACTGTTCATCTAGGAAGAATTCATTAATTAGAGTGTTGTCGGTAGTTTGTTTGCTATGATCTTCTAGTCGGGATAAATGATCCGCTACCTGGTTTTCTGTGCCCTTCCGATCTTTAATTTCTACATCAAATTCTTGGAGTAATAGAACCCAACGAATTAGCCTTGGTTTGGAATCCTTCTTTGAAATGAGATACCGAATGGCTGCATGATCAGTGTATACCACTACCTTTGTTCCAAGAAGATAAGACCTGAACTTCTCAAAGCTAAAGACAATAGCTAGAAGCTCTTTTTCTGTAGTAGTGTAGTTCAACTGTGCATCATTTAAAGTTTTGCTGGCGTAGTAGATAACATGAAACACATTACTTGTACGCTGGCCCAGTACAACTCCTACAGCATAATCACTGGCATCACACATCAATTCGAATGGTTTACTCCAATCAGGTGCAGTGATGATAGGTGCTGATGTCAACTTCTTTTTCAAAATTTCAAATGCTTCCAAGCACTCCTCATCAAATTTGAATGGAATGTCTTTCTCTAACAGATTGCAAAGAGGTTTGGAAATTTTTGAGAAGTCCTTGATGAACCTCCGATAGAAACCTGCATGACCAAGGAAGCTTCGGATGCCCTTAACCGAGAGTGGTGGAGGAAGATTTTTAATTGTTTCCACCTTCGCTTTATCAACTTCCAGTCCCTTGGCAGATACTTTATGTCCCAATATGATTCCTTCTTGCACCATGAAATGGCATTTTTCCCAATTGAGAATCAGATTAGTTTCCACACAGCGCTTAAGAACCATTCTCAGATTCGTGAGGCATTCGTCATAAGATGTTCCAAATACAGAAAAATCGTCCATGAATACCTCCACATTGATGCCGATCATCTCTGAGAATATTGCCATCATGCACCTTTGAAAAGTGGCAAGTGCACCGCATAAGCCAAAAGGTACTCTTCGGAATGCAAATGTCCCATAAGGGCATGTAAAGGTTGTCTTTTCTTGATCCTCCGGAGAAATAGCAATCTGATTATAGCCAGAATACCCATCCAACAGGCAATAGAATTCATGACCAGCCAACCTGTCAAGCATCTGATCAATAAAAGGCAGAGGGAAGTGATCCTTCCTTGTAGCTTTATTCAGCTTTCTGTAGTCCATGCAAATCCTCCAACCAGTGACAGTTCTAGTTGAGATGAGTTCCCCTTTTTCGTTGGCTACTACTGTCATGCCTCCTTTCTTAGGCACACATTGTACTGGACTCACCCATGAGCTATCTGAAATTGGATATATGATACCTGCATCGAGCCATTTAAGAATCTCTTTCTTTACAACCTCTTTCATGATAGGATTTAACCTTCTCTGTTGTTCCACTGAAGGTTTGCTTCCTTCTTCAATGAGAATTTTGTGTTGACAAAAGGATGGACTGATTCCCTTGATATCAGCTATAGTCCAACCAATTGCTGTTTTGAATTCCCTTAGCACCCTCAAAAGTTTTTCCTCTTCCTCACCTGACAAGTTAGCTGCAATAATAACAGGAAGAGTAGAGCCTTCACCAAGAAAAGCATACCTCAAGTGATCCGGTAGCGGTTTAAGTTCAAGTTTAGGTGCTTCGATCACTGATGGTTGTAGTGGTTTATGATCTTCCTTTTGTTCCTCCAAACCAAGAGATTCGACAGGTGGTTCAAAATTCCTTCGCCAAGGTGATGAGTTAAGATGATGGAGTTCTTCCAATTCTTCTTCACTGTCCAATTCCTCATCATTGGTAAGGATTGCTTCCAATACATCATTCTGTAAAACCCGCTGGCTATTAGCTTCTGCCGTAGTATCAAGTACATCCATACTGAAACAAGATTCCTCATCAGTTGGTAATTTCATTGCATTGAATACGTTGAACGTGACCGTCTGATCTTGTATTCTCATTGTAAGTTCCCCTTTTTGGACATCGATCAAAGTTTGCCCGGTGGCTAAAAAGGGTCTACCCAAGATGATAGCAATTCTTTTGTCTTCTTCATAATCAAGAATCACGAAGTCGGCTGGAAATATTAATTTATCAACCTTGACCAGCACATCTTCAATTATACCCCTCGGATATGTGATCGAACGATCAGCCAGCTGTAAAGACATGTTTGTCGGCTTAAGCTCTGGCAGGCCAAGTTGTGTGAAGATAGATAGAGGCATCAGATTGATGCTAGCTCCCAAGTCGCACAGACACTTATCAAAAGAGAACTCCCCAATAGTGCAAGGGATAGTGAAGCTTCCCGGATCTTTCAGCTTAGGTGGTAATTTCTGTTTAAGTACAGCACTACATTCCTCTGTTAGTGCCACTGTCTCTAATTCTTCGAGCTTTAGCTTTTTGAAAGAATACCCTTCATGAATCTGGCATAGCTAGGCATTTGCTCGAGTGCTTCTGCAAACGGAATGTTGATGTGAAGCTTTTTGAAAACCTCAAGGAATTTACCAAATTGCTTATCCAGTTGCTGTTTCTTCAACCTCCTTGGAAACGGAGGTGGTGGATATAATGGCTTTGACACCGGAGCAGCTGCAGGGATAGCCCTATCCATTTCAACATTAGGTTTTATGCCAATTGTATTCGAAGGATGTTCTGCTGGAATTTCTTGCGGTTCATCATCCTGATCTTGTACTAATGTTGAGGTTGGCCCTGTTGTAGTTTTTCCAGATCTCAGCGTAATGGATTGGACTTGCTCTTTAGGGTCCCTCTTACCTGGTACCTCTGTATCACTAGGGAGATTCCCCTGTGGTCTGCTTAATAAAGCATTAGCTAACTGACCGACTTGTGTCTCCAAGGCTTTTAAAGTTACTGCCTGACTCTTGTACATGAGTCTTAGTTCTTCCATGTCAGACCTTTCGTTAGCTGATTGCCCATGATTCTGAAATCTCGGAGGGTGATATGGCTGTTTAGGTGCATACTGTTGTGGAGTTCCAGCCTGACTATACTGTTTAGGTCCCTGTTGAAATCCTTGTTGAGGCTGATTATAACCCTGATTATTACTCCAGCTGAAATTCGGATGATTTAGGTTGTTAGGATGGTAAGTAGCTGGAGCAGGCTGTTGACCTCTCTGAAAGTTGCTCACAAATTGTGCTGATTCACTAGAAATGGCACACTGATCAGTAGAGTGAGTACCCGCACATAATTCGCAAATTGAGATTGGCTGTTGAATTCCTTGGTTAGCCAGAGAATCGACTTTCATCGTGAGAGCCTTAAGTTGAGCAGCAATAGCTGTAGACGTGTCAAGATCAAGAACTCCGGCTACCTTCCCTTGAGTAAGTCTTTGAGTAGGGTTCTGATATTCATTAGCAGCCATCATTTCAATAAGATCATAAGCTTCTTCATAACTTTTAGCCCATAGCGCACCTCCAGAAGCAGCATCAAGCATAGGTCTGGATTGAGGTCCAAGACCATTATAGAAACTGTTTATTTGCATCCAATCCGGCATGCCATGATGGGGACACTTCCTTAGCATCTCCTTATATCGCTCCCAGGCTTTCACAGAATGTTTCTCCTGATTGTTGAGAGAATTGAGATAGAGCATTTCGTAGTGCAGCAGTCTTTGCCATGGGGAAGAATTTAGTGAGAAATTTCTGAGCTAGATCTTCCCATGTAGTAATAGAACCAGATGGTACAGAATGTAACCATCCCTTAGCCTTATCTCTCAGTGAAAATGGAAAAAGCCTTAGCTTCACAGCATCATCAGAGACTTCATTAAATTTGAAGGTGTCACAGATCTCTATAAAATTACGTATATGCATATTAGGGTCTTCAGTAGGAGAATCCCCATACTGTACCGAGTTCTGGACCATTTGAATAGTTCCTGGTTTGATTTCAAAGGCTTTGGCTGCGATTGCAGGCCTGACAATGCTTGACTGGATATCATCGATCTTTGGCATAGAGAAATCCTTCAATGCCTTACTGTCTGGTTGTGCTTCAGGTTCTGTCATTGTTTCAGAATCAGAAGAAGAAGATGAATCAATTGCTTCCTTACGAGCTCTAGAACGTGTTAGCATAAACGCGACCCAAGTACCTGAAATAAAGAAAAGAAAAGAAAAGTGAGAAGAGAATAGAATCCTAGTCAGTGAATTTTAATGCACACTGATGACAAGTACATAAACTAATTAATTAACACCGAGTCCCCGGCAGCGGCGCCAAAAACTTGTTCGCAAAAATCTACACGCAAGCGCACGTGATCACAAGTAATATATTAAGTTCGATCCCACAGAGACTGGTGAATTAAGAATACGCACCTATGCAACAATGTATGAGTAATTTTCACTGCTAAGACAATTAACAAGGATGTGTTCTTTTATACTAATAACTAAATTTACTAATCAAAATCAGAATAGGAAAACACATGGGATTCTAACTTCATTATCGAATTTATCTAGAATTGAAATTACTGATTAACATGTGACTGTTGATCCTAATCAGACAACACGAAAGTAATACATGCCAACTCTCGTTGCACACATATCATACCAATCAAAATCCGCAATTAAGACAGAAATCTCATGGACACCAACAAAGCTCAGACCCTATATCTCTATAGCGGTAGTGTAAGCAGAGAGGTTTAATAGCAAGTCATCTATCGTGATTACACAGGGTGATAAAAATAGTTCAAGTCTACCACAAATTATGCTTCATTCACATAATCCTATGTTTACATGGCATAGTTCTAAATTCAATCATCCACTCTCGCTTCAGAAAGAATTAACAAACAACTTAGAAGTTAGCTACGCTCCTAAGAAGAATAAGCACGGCTCATGCAAAGAAATCAACGTACGTCACACAATCAAGCAATTAATATTCATTACTAGACTACATCGATAAATCCATTAGAATCCCATGAAGGCGGTTAGTTCATAATCGAACTAATCGACATCATGGGTTCTAGTGAAAACATGATAAATAAAAGATGAGAATTAAGCGGAATAAAAGTGCTTGAATTAATAATAAAGAACACAACGTTACAGAATTGATGTTCACGATTTCGCTCGAAACTGTCACTTCCTCGCGAAGAACGATCCAATACAATACTGATAATGTGCTTGATTACAAGAGAAAAACTGATAAAACTATATTACGATATTCTACGATACAAGTGAGGCTAGGGTTTTTACACATGAGAAATTAGATACATTGACCAAGTCAACCGGGCCTTGACCGCTTCTAAAATCCGTCAGAAAAGCTCCAAAAATCGGCCCGGAACAGCTCTGCTGGGCGCGGCCGCGCTAAACTAGCGCAGGCGCGCTAGTGGGACAGTAGCTAGCGCGGGCGCGCTAAAATCTAGCGCGGGCGCGCTACTGTCTGCCACTGGCAGCCCGTTTCTTCGTTTTTTATCTCGTTCTCGCGTGCATGCCCTTCCTCGCTCTATTACCACTTCCGTAGGTGATCACGGTTGCATTTAGCACATGCAACAAGCCCTTTAAACCCCTAGATAGCTCTAGTGGACGAGTGTGTTCTCGTGAGGGTTTGTAGAAGATGTACCCACAAAATCCCAAGTCGTGATGAATCCACAATTCTCTATTCTTGCAAATAATGCACCAAAAACAACCTAAAATGATAGAAAATCACTTCATCACCTCAACTCGTGACCTGCACAGAAAAACACTAAAAACACATCAAAAGACACTAAACACTTAAGTACAACCAACCAATTTAAGTGGAAATGAAGGCCTATAAGTGTGTATAAATACCACTTATCAACAGTAAACTGTGGATTTAACGAATAGCAAGTTTAGCACAACTTGAAAGCTTACAAGCACTTTGAACACTTTGAAATGAATGAGAATGAGCCATATTTATAGGCAAATCTCAAGAACTAGGCAAGACAATGGTGGCAAAGACAATCTAGTGGTTGCTATGACAATTTGGCACTTTGTCTTGCTGAAAAACATAAGGTAAGACAATCATAAGCATTGTCTATAGCTTAGAAAGACAATCTGAAGTGGTAAGACAATCCCAGGGGCACGGTAAGACAATCAGGGCACGGTAAGACAATCTGTAGGATTGTCTTACACTCCAAACGGTAAGACAATCTGTAGGATTGTCTTACACTCCAAACGGTAAGACAATCATCCTGCTTGTCTTGGAAGTCACACGGTAAGACAATCAGAATGATTGTCTTGCCATCTGCACGGTAAGACAATTGCAAGGGACGGTAAGACAATCTGTGGGATTGTCTTACCGTGTGTTGGAGGAAGGAAATGGCACGGTAAGACAATCTGTTTGATTGTCTTACCTTGTTATTTCTTAAGACAATCATAGTAATTGTCTTTCCTTTTGAACCAACAAGACAATTGCTTATATTCCTTTAATTAATTAACCAATTAACATCCACTTAATTATATTAAATGCATAAATTCATAAATTAAATTAATTCGAGATAGAATTAATTTAATAAATAAATTACACATCATATATAATTATTTTGAGAAGTGGATTAAATAATTAGATAATCAATTATCCATTTTCTTCTTCTTTAGAGTCTTCAGTCTTCTGTAGACAATTAAGATCTTCGACTTGAGTGAACAGCCACTTTCTTTTGACGTAGAATATTTAATCAGATGAGCTGATACACAAATGTACTGTCTGGTTCATCTGTAACTAGCTCAATTAAATATTCCTTGTCATTTAAACAATTAAGCTGTGACTTGTTCGTCGATTCTTCGTCTTCTTAGTTCTTCTTCATTTGTAGACACAATGATGGAATCTTCTGAATAAATAAAGTATTGAAACTTTATACCTTCTGATCTTCTGGACGTGCTACAAAAGATTATTTGTACACTGAGGCTTGATCATATTAATGAACTTCTTCCAGTGGTTTGCAGCAGCATCCTGAAATTCTTCTGACATAAAATCTTCAATAAATCATTTGACGTTCTTCGTACGGATTCCGGATAACAGTACTTGCTATTTACTTGCTTTCTTATCAGAGTTGAGTTGATTCCTCTTAAATACAAATAGGCTTAACATATGCCTTTCAGATAGAATCCCAGTTGACTGCACCAGGCACACCCCAGCAGAACGGTGTAGCAGAGAGAAGGAACCGGACTCTTTTAGAGAGTGTTAGATCGATGATGAGTTATTCGGATTTACCCAAGTCATTTTGGGGACATGCCTTAGAGACAGCAGCTTATCTTCTGAACTTAGTACCTTCTAAGTCGGTTCCTAAAACCCCTTTAGAATTGTGGACCGGGGACAAACCGAGTCTGAGACACATTCGGATATGGGGTTGTCCAGCACATGTGCTGAACAAGAACGCGACTAAGCTAGAATCTCGTACAGAAGTAAAGCTGTTTGTAGGCTACCCCATGGGAACAAAAGGTTATTTATTTTATAGTCCTAAGGATCGGGATGTCACTGTTAGCACCAATGCAAGATTCTTAGAGGAAGACTATATAATGAATCACAAACCCATGAGTAGTATCATTTTAGAGGAACTTGTGGGAGGGGCGAATAATGAACCTGTAGTACAAGTTAAACAACCACAGCAGACTGTGCAACCGGTGACTAATACCGCACCAGTTCCTCGTCGTAGTGGGAGGGTTGTTCGACAGCCCGACAGATTCAAGTTTTTGGGAGAGTCTTCGGACTTGGTCTCTGGTGAACATGGTGATGATTCCCAGACATATGAAGAGGCAATACAAGACAAAGATGCAAGTCTTTGGCAAAAGGCAATGGATTCGGAGATGGAATCAATGTATTCTGATCAAGTCTGGGAGCTCGTGGAACCACCCAAAGGTGTAAAACCTATTGGATGTAAGTGGGTCTACAAGAAAAAGAGGGGATCAGACAAAAAGGTGAAAGCCTGGAAAGCAAGACTTGTTGCGAAAGGGTATACTCAGAAAGAAGGTATCGATTATGAGGAAACCTTTTCGCCAGTAGTCATGCTGAAGTCAGTCCGTATTCTTTTATCTATAGCAGCTCATCTCGATTATGAGATTTGGCAAATGGATGTCAAGACAGCTTTCCTTAATGGAAATCTTGAGGAAACCATCTATATGCAGCAACCAGAGGGATTCATTAAAGAAGGCCGAGAGCATCTTGTGTGTAAGCTGAAGAGGTTTATTTATGGACTTAAACAAGCTTCTAGGTATTGGAACATTCGCTTTGATCAGTCAGTCCAGTCGTATGGATTTGATCAATGTCCAAGCGAAGCATGCATGTATAAGAGATGTGAGGGAAATGCAGTGGTTTTTCTAGTGCTTTATGTTGATGACATTTTACTCATTGGAAACAATGTTAAGATGTTGTCTTCAATAAAGGCATGGCTGTTCAAACAATTCGAAATGAAGGACTTAGGTGAAGCAACATACATCCTTGGGATCAAACTTATAAGGGATCGCAAGAAAAGGATGTTGGCTTTATCTCAGGAGCCCTCCATAGATGACGTATTAGCTCGTTTTAACATGCAGGACTCCAAGAAGGGTAATTTACCCTTCAGACATGGAGTTACTCTATCAAAGAGGCAGTGTCCTTCGACACCTAAGGAGATAGAGAACATGAAGGCAGTTCCGTATGCTTCGGCATGTGGGAGCCTAATGTATGCAATGTTATGTACGAGGCCTGATATCTGCTTTGCCGTGGGCATGGTTAGCAGATACCAGTCAAACCCAGGACAGGAACATTGGAGTGCTGTGAAAGCAATACTCAAGTACCTGCGAAGGACTAAGGAGTATATGTTGGTTTACAAGTCCTCTGATTTATTGCCTCTGGGATATACCGATTCGGATTTCCAGGCAGATAAGGATAAGAGAAAGTCCACCTCGGGATGTGTTTTTACTTTGGGAGGTGGAGCCGTAATATGGAGGAGTGTGAAGCAGAAATGCATCGCAGACTCAACCATGGAAGCCGAATATGTGGAAGCCTCTGAGGCAGCCAAAGAGGCTATATGGTTCCGAAACTTCCTGCTGGATTTGGATGTGGTTCCTAATCTGCCACAGCAGAAGTAATATCCGGGATTTCGACGTGTATTTATTTATATCAGTATGTGAATATTTTGTGAATATTATGTGAATTAATTGTGAATTAGATGTTAAGTGACTTGTTGAATGATTGCCTATGTGTGTTATGACTTGTAAGATTATAATTTTTATCTGATCAGATCAAAATATGGAGAATTTAGGCATTTACCTGGTAAATTATGGATTATTATATGATTTGATATTTGATTTAAGGATTTAATTAAGTATATTATAAAATATTATTATTAATTGATTTTAAACCCGTTTACTCGATAAATAAACCCCGGGGGGGCTTCCGGGAAAATATCGCCGGTTTGTTATTTGAGACATTCTGAACAACTTTCGTGTTTTAACTTTTCCCATCTGGTGTACGGATTTACGTGACAGAATTTCGAAACGATTTTATGAATATTTTATTATTAATTATCGTATCAATAATTGTGTACACCGGATAATTTTAACACCCTAGATTATTTTGACTCAAGCAGTATATTTTCGTACTTCGTAACATATTTGAAACCTCAAGCCATTCTCACTTACATTGCTTCTTCTACAAACACCAGATTGTTTTCACCATATACTTGATCTTTCTTTCAACTTCAAGCCATTCTTCAGACATTGTGATGATACTTAAACCTATTTCTGAATTGTCTTTTAATCTTGATAAGTATTGCACCCTTGGTGATAATAATTCTGATTGGACAATTCTGATTCTGTCTTGGTAATATTGCTTCTATTCGAATGATATTGATTCTGAATTACTGAGATATTGTTGATTTCATTATATTGTTAAAGAATTGGATTGTTTTATAAATGTGGACCAGATTCGTGGTCAGACCAGATTCGTGCTCATTAGGCCAATGTGTACCTTGGATCCAGTGATAGAGCTTGGTATGTACCTGGCTCGGGGTTAGTGCGTGACTGATCAGCAGCCTAACCTTGGTTTTTAAATAAAATATATGAATATCCAATTCTAATCACTGCTTTATAAAGGGAATTTGATATCTTGATTCGTTTTTATGGATAAATGTTAAACTTCAGTTTCTTGTTTATATTACTTGCTGAGCTGTAAGCTCACTCTTGCGATTCCTTATGTTCTTTTCCAGTGAAGAAAAAGACTACTGTTAGCGAGGACCCACAGGCTAGTCATCAAGCTAAGGTATCAGGATGAGTGTTGGGAAGCCTTGCTAGGAGTTGCTGATATTATGAACTTTTGAGTGTCTTTGGTGTGTAAGCACTGCGTTTTATGTTTGTAAATTGTAAGATATTGACTGGGATTCGACGTATTGTAATATAAGTTATGTTGTGGCTTGTTTCATACTATAACCTGGAGCGATCCGTGGATGTTTAGGGTCAATGCATATATTATTATTGTTTACAGGTTTATATTGTGGTGTGACCCCCAAGTCTATGACCTGGATTTGGAGGGCGTCACAGGTTGGTATCAGAGCTACAGGTTATGAGTCAATGAAACAAGCCTAGATTATCGGGTTTGGGTAGAGGGATTAAGATTAGAAGTGAGTGATAGGTAGATAGAACGTTGAGAGGTGAGTAATAGTGACTAATAGGTATTCTTATTATCAGAGATTCTTATGTATGCGTTATCATATGACTTTCAGGTATTCACGATGTCAGACCCTATCATTCCCTTATATCCCTAGCATTCAGACACCACTGTTAGTGGACCCCCACCCCCTCAGATACCAGAGCCTCGCCCTCCTGTTTCACCCACTTTGGAGGAGGTGTTGGCTGCAGCAGCAGTAGTTCCTCCCAGACACATAGCCTCGACCTCTCGTGCTAGGCCTCTCATACGTGGACCCCCACCCAGTACCCCCAGTTCCACCCGAGGTTCCTCTGTTCATACCTCCTTTCGTACCGCACAGCACCCTGTCCCTTACCATGAGTATGAGGCGATGAGGATGGAGCGCCAGTTGCTTCTTGGGCAGGTTAGGGAGTTAGAGCGTGTTATTCAGATGATGGACCCTGGTAGAGCTGAGCGAGAGCTGAGGCAGAAGATTGTAGATGTCAGGGAGATTGCAAGGGCGAAGCTTGGTGCCGTAGCTGAAGATCAGAGTACCTACAATGATCTAGTAGAGTGGGCCATATGGATGATGAAGGAGCTGGACAAGCTTGGAGGTCCTACTTTTCCTTGGAGTTAGACAGTGGTAGTTACAGAGTGGTGGTACCATGTACATTAGTGTGTAGTGTGTAGTATATCGTCAACCAATTTTGACCCTGTATAGACTAGCGGTGCTGACTAGTGTGTAGGTTGGATGTTATGTTTTACTTTTGACAAGCGCTTGGCGCTGATGTACCCCAGCTCTTTATATATATCAGAACTTTTCCTTTTCATACCGTCTTTTACTTTATTGCACCTGTCTTACTTACCTTACATATCGCACTTGTTTTATTTTGCAAACTGTACCTGATATAAACCCTGTGATATTATTGTACCCTGTTTTTTTTCATCATTACTCTGTTCTGTAAGGAAGCATGCGATTTATTTAATTAAATGATCAAAAATGTTTTCAAAAATAAATATTCTGTTTATAAAAACAATTGTTAAAGTTTTGGAGGTTAAATAAACTGCTTGTTTCTTTACAGAGCTATGCCTCCTGGAAGACAAAACCGTGCAAACAAACGTGATGATAACAATGATAATAACAATCCAGAACGTACCATGGCCCAGATTCTTCAGATCTTGGCCCAACAGACTGCCAACCTGACTCAGCAGCAGGAAAGGCAGGCTAATCCCCAGGTTACTTTCAAAAACTTTCAGTCTGTTAATCCCCAAGAGTTTAAGGGTTCAGCGGACCCTATTGAGGCTAGGGTATGGTTGAAGGAAATTGAAAAGGCATTTGTGTTAGTCAAAGTGAGAGATGAGCAGAAGACTGAGTTTGCTAGTTATTATCTGAAGGAGAAAGCCACCTATTGGTGGAAGTCTGTAAGGGCAATGGAAGAGACGGAGGATGTTACATGGGATAGGTTTAAGGAGTTGTTTTTGGAGAAATACTTTCCTCAATTTCTTCAGGATCGAATGGAGTTACAGTTTTTAGAATTGAAGTAGGGAGACATGTCTGTGGCTGAGTATGAGATAAAGTTTGCTGAGTTGGCCAGGTTTGTTCCAACCTATATAGATACTGATAGGAAAAGGGCTAAGAGATTTCAACAGGGTTTAAAAGCATGGATTAGGGGAAAGCTAGCCATATTGGAATTAGATACTTATGCAGCTGTAGTTCAGAAGGCAATGATAGCGGAAACAGAAAGAGAAATGTCTCAGAAGGAGAAAGAGAGAAAGAAGCGTAAGCCAGAGCATCATGAGGGACAGTTTCAGCAGGGGAAGTTTCAGAATTTTAACAACCCGAAGAAAGGGAAATTCCAGCCGGGGAGAAATCCCACTTTTAAGAAACCAGATGTAGGTGGTAGTGGACAAGGTAACCGTCCAGCTATTGGAAATCAACCAAGGCCTCCATTGCCGGAGTGCCAGATATGTGGAAAGAGACACGGAGGAGTCTGTAATAGATTGAATGTGGTGTGTTATAAGTGTAATAAAAAAGGGCACTATTCTAGGGAATGTCAGGACCCACCAGCAAAGAACCTAATGATTCGAGACCAATCAGCAAGGAATCAACCCAATAGGACTCCAGCAGCTGGAATAACATGTTTTAGATGCAGAAAACCGGGACATATGGTGAAGGATTGCAAAGTACCAGCTCCAGGTAACCCTACACTTAGAATCATGGGATCCACTTCAGCAGTTACAGAAGTTCCTAGAGCCAGAACCTACAACATGACTATGAGAGATGCAGTTCAGGATGCCGACGTTGTGGCAGGTACGCTTAATGTGAATTCCTTATGTGCCAAGGTATTAATTGATTCTGGAGCTACTAGATCATTTATTTCTGAAGATTTTGTGCCTAAATTGAATTGTCCTATAGAGTTGCTTAATGAGGCTATGAATATAGAGTTGGCTAATCAGGATCGTGTCCCTGTTAGTCAAATTTGTAGGAAATGTGAAGTTGAAATCTTAGGGAATAAGTTTTGTGCCGATTTTATACCTTTCAAGTTGGGAGAGTTTGATGTTATCCTAGGAATGGATTGGTTATCGAAGCATAATGCTCAGATAGATTGTCGTAATAAGAAGGTGATGTTAAGAGCACCGAACGAGTGGATAATAGTATTTCGAGGGCAGAAACAGATAAAGAAATTTTTAACTATGATTCAAACGAAGAGATTATTACGTCAAGGTTGTGAAGCTTATATAGCATATGTAACTGATCAGAGCCGAGAACTACTGAAGCTTGAAGATAATCCTGTAGTAAACGAGTTCCCAGATGTATTTCCAGATGAGTTACCTCCAGATAGAGAAATTGAATTTGCAATAGATTTAGCACCTGGAACCGAACCAGTATCTAAAGCCCCGTATAGGATGGCACTAGTAGAAATGAAGGAATTGGTAACCCAGTTACAAGATTTGCTAGAAAAAGGAGTGATTAGGCCAAGTGTGTCCCCATGGGGATCACCTGTACTTTTTTTGAAGAAGAAGGACGGTAGTATGAGGTTATGTATTGATTATCGGGAACTTAATAAGTTAACTATTAAGAATAGATACCCATTACCCCGTATAGATGATTTGTTTGATCAATTGAAGGGAGCGAGATGTTTTTCGAAGATTGATTTAAAATCGGGATACCATCAGCTAAAGATTAAACATGAAGACATACCTAAAACAGCTTTTAGAACCCGATATGGCCACTATGAGTTCTTGGTGATGGCCTTTGGATTAACCAATGCCCCCGCGGCTTTTATGGATTTAATGAACAGAGTCTTTAAACCATATTTGGATAAATTTGTGATTGTATTCATAGATGATATTTTGATTTATTCCAAAACCACTGAGGATCATGCAACCCACTTAAGGATGGCTTTAGAGACATTGAGAAGAGAGAAGTTGTATGCTAAGTTTTCAAAGTGTGAATTCTGGTTACAAGAAGTTCAATTTCTAGGTCATATAGTCAGTAAGGAAGGAATTAAAGTAGATCCCTCCAAGATCGAGGCAATTATGAATTGGGAAAGGCCAAGAACACCAACAGAAGTCAGAAGTTTCTTGGCTTTGGCAGGCTATTATAGAAGATTCGTTCAAGATTTCTCAAGGATTGCTGTACCAATGACAAGGCTTACCTGGAAAGAAGAAAAGTTCGTGTGGACTGAAAAGTGTGAAGAAAGTTTCCAGGAATTGAAGAAATCTAAAAGTACTCATTATTATCACATCAACTGCTAAGATACTCCAGCTTTGTTACAGTACCTCATCATCCGTTGATGGGTCAATCCGATCAATTGATAATGCCTTGGCATGCCATCAATTGATCAGCTACATGCAATTTTATTCTAAGTAAGAATAAAATACTTTGTATCATCAAGCATCACATATTCCTAACAATCTCCCCCTATTTATATCTGTAAGAATTTCAGATATAAATTTGAGGTGCTTGATGATTACACAACACACAATAAAGAAAACATATATCTTTGCATTAAGAAGAGAATTTTAATTGCTCAAAGATAAGAGTTTTACAATGATTGGATTTTTGCTCCTCTAGTCTGAGCAGATGTTCAAGGTTTCCATTTCCTCTGTTTGGCCAGTTTCTTGTTTATCTCCCTCTCTAGATCTTCAATGAACTTGGCCTCCTCTGTGATCTTAGAATTGAGCTTTTTCTGCATTGCCCTCAAGATGTCCACATCAGCATTTCTAGCATGATCCTTCAATCTAAAAAATCTCTTAATGCATGACTCTGAAAGTCATCAATCAGTGTCAGGAAGAGACAACCTTAAAGGGAGATCAGAGGGTTCATTCCATTTCTTTCTTATGTCTTCAATCCTTTTGAGGATTTCACTCTTAACTCCTTGTGAATATGAGGTCCTATTGTCTAACTTCAAGTACACTGTCTTCAAATCATTGTAGTCTTGATCCAAGATCCTCTCCAGTGGCCATGTGATTCTAGATTGAGAAGAGTAGTGGAATTCCAACCTCTCTGGAAGTTTATTAGTTCTTGTCAAGGACTTCACACTTAACAACTCATTCAGAAACAGCTCAATTGTTGGTTGTTCACTGATATGAAATGCATAAGCATAAGTAGATTTAGGGACCTTGACAATCTCTGGCACAGGATGAATCACTACTTCTCTTGAGGGAGACTTGACCTGAACAGGTCCAACTGGATCATGCCTTTTTGGATTTCCTCCTTTCTTCTTGATGTTACCAGGCATATGTTTGGCCTTGCTTCCAGTTTTGCTTTTCTTTGGCCTCAAAAAATCTGCCAGCTCATCCTCTTTAGTCACAAAGATTTTTGGAAAGTTCATGGATGAGATGTCAAACTCTACTGGCTCTTCTTTTAGCTCTTCTGGATTTATGATTGGTTCCGGTTGAACAGTAGAAGTAGGGGGTGGATCCTGTCTTGGAGACTTGACTTTTTCCTCTTCATGCACCACAGTCAGATTTGGTACATTTTTCTTCACACCAGCCCTAGCCTTCTTTCTAGCTTTCTTCTCCAGATTCTTCTTGGCTTCATCCAGGATTTATTGCTAAATAGAAATGTTGGACTCATCATCAGCCAAATCACCCAACTCCTCATCAAGTTCTTCTAGGAGCTGTGCAGCAAACTTCTCAATTTCTGCATCTTCATTCGCAAAAGGCCCTTGGGATCTTTCTTGTTCTTCTTTGGCCTTAGCATACAAGGGTGTCCAGGAGGCACACAGATAATTTCATTATTCCTTGTAATGTAAGAAAATTCAGAACTCCACACAGAGTCTTGATCTAATTTGCCAACAACCAGCTTTGGCTTGACAGGCTTCCGTTCTGCAATATCTTTGGCTTCTTGTTCAGCTCTTTCCTTCTCAGCCTTCTCTCTTTCTTTCTTTTCTTCCTCAATTTCATCCCACTTCTTGCCAAATTTACCCATATGAATGGCAAGACCAAGTAGCTTAGATTTGTCTGATTTTGGCATAGCAAAATCTTCAGCTAACTTGTTCTTACCATGTGGCTTTCTTGGAGATGGAGGGTCAATCAGAACGGTATAAACTCATTAACTTCAGATGACTCACCTTGACATCATATACTTTTGACTATGACAGTCTTGGCTTTCTTAGGTGGCATCTTCTTCTTTGGAGCTGGAGGACCCTTAGATTTTGGGACTAGAGCAAGTTGCTCCCCCTTAGTTGGTGACTCCCCCTCAGTTGTAGGCACTTGATCTATAGAGAGTAGAGGAAGAGTTGTAGAATTTTCAGGAATGGTTGATGGTAGAGCTGTAGAGGTGGCAATGACAAGTGTAGATGGAGTTGTAGATGATGGTAGTGTAGGAGAGACTTGTGGCAGAATAGAGGTTGTAGCAGTAGTAGTGGTGGTAGCTCTTGTAGAATTCTCCCCCTTTTTAGAATCATCAAGCAAATCATGTGGAATGGGAATGTTCTGAGCTTGGAGGAGAGTGAGAAGTAACTTCGGTTGAGTGTTTTGATTGATGAGCACTTGATTAAGCTGACACTCAACATCTGAGACTCTCTTGTCTAGAGCATCAATTGAGGTAGCCATGGTAGACTCTTTATGAAGTCTAGATCTGATGTTGGCCATGGTGTCATAAGAAATTCTGGCCTCCAAATTCTTCTTGTTGTCATCCCTGACTTCAGAAACAGCATGATGAAGATTTCCAATTTCCTGTCTGAGTTGAGTAAGATGAGATTTGTGAAGTCTCAAATTATCCTTCACAAACATAGAGAGAGTTTTCTTGATGGGGTCTTCATCTGCTTCCCACTCCATAGCCCTTTTGTATTGCCTTAAAATCTCCATTTTGGTGTCACCAAAATTGAAGTTTTGGCTGAACACCCAATCTGGCATTTTAGAAGGCCCAGCTACTTCTTCATCTTCATCATCATCTTCATCAGCAAAGGAATCATCATATTTGGAATCATCCTGTGTAGAGAGCATGCCCTTAGGAACAGCAGCATGTGCAAGTTGTGCTCTCTCCAGTGCTTCAGAAATGTGAAGCAACCCCAAAGTCTCCTCTGCTTGGACATTGGATTGGCCAGCCATAACTTGATAGGCTGACACAGGATGACAAATTGAGAAGCATCCAAGTGGTCCATAGCAGGTTCCAGCCCTATGTCTCATGTACCTGCATTTCCCTCAAGTTCTCTATTTTCTTGCATCAGGGTCTCACCCTGGCTCACCACACACTCACCTTCACCTTTTAAGATGGAACTCACAAATTCTCCTTTTGCCTGGGAGGAAGAAATTCCCAGCCCCTCACTCACAGCCTCTCCTTTTGCCTGTCTGCATGACAGCCTCTCCTCTATCTCACTTTCTCTCAGTCCTATAAGTGTAGTAACAATAATGAGTTCTTCACTAGCAGCTCTTGTGACAGCATGATGGTCTAGTTGAGTATCATCTGCTAGTGGAACTTCTTCTATCAATGGCTGAGGAATAGCCATTGATGCTACATTGTCATTCATCAACGGCTGATTGCTGTTAAGCACACCCGTTGACAGAACAGCACTTACCGATTGGTGAGAAATACCGATCGATGATTTGAAAAGATTAGTAGTTGATACATTAGCTGTGACAACTAGAGAATCTGTGAAGAGTGAGGGAGTTGGTAATTCCACAACTTCACTAGTTGTCTGTGAAGGAACAGATTGATGACCCAACAAATCCTGTGAAGGATGATCATCAATTTCAGAGATTGGCTTCTCCAAGTGCAGAGTTGGAGAATTTGGGTGGGGGAAGTTGTACAGTAAATCAACTTCCTCCATATTGAAATCTGTGATTGGAGAGAGTGTTTCAACTTGAGGGGGCTGTGACTCCACATTTGCTGGAGCCACATCAAACTGAATTTGAGAAGAGTTTGTACTATCACAAAATCTGTGATTTTGGACTGTACAGAGGAGTGTGTGCCAAGTGCCCTTTTTTGGTTCTTCTTGAAAAGGTTTTGGGTGGTGTTTGGTCTGTGTCCCTTCCCCTCTTGTTCTGTGCTCTTGGAGGAGAGCTCTTTTTTCAATAGTGGCATCTTTTTGAGAAGATGTCACCAGAGATGTGTTTAATTCCATATTAATCACCACATCTTTTCGGGAAGATGTGGGATGGCTTGGCAGGTTATCACTTATCTCTCCCACCTTATTCTGGGGGCTTTTTTGATGTTCACCCCTCCCCTCACCACTAATCTCCTTCACACTCCCCTCAGGTTGTGTGGTAGACGTTACAACTGGTGCCTTTTGGGAGACACCAGAGGTGGATTTCTTGGATTTGGATTTTGAGATTTTCTTGGGTTTGGCAGCTTGGGTAGGAAGTTGGGGGTGTTCAACTTCCATTACTGCACTAGAAGTAGAAAAATTTGAGAGTTGGAAGAAGTAATAGGAGCAGAAGGTACCTACATGAGTGATGGAAGTGACAAGGGTACTTGCTCATTTGCAAGTATTCTCATCAAATCACCACAGACTCTTTTGCTTTGCACCCAGCAATCCATCTTGTTATCTGGCTGTGCAATTACTAAATTCTTGACCAGATGGTTACCAATAATCATCAAGAATCTAGCAAAATAAATATTATTGGGTATTCCCTCATGTGGACCCAATTTAGCAGCAATTTCATACAAGACTAAGTTACCAATGTTAAAATAATCATCAGTCAATAGCATGTAGAACATGGTTTGCATAGACATGGTGAAAGCATCATAGTTAGACACTTTACCAGAAAAGACCTTAATAAAAGAGTCACACAGAAAACTCCACTCTTTGCGCATATGGCGCCTAAGAATCTGTCCTAAGTTTGACAAATCACCATTGTAGTGCATATTTCTAAGCATGCTAACAATTTCATTATCATTAGGCAGTCTATCAGTAGAATTCCCAGGGAGATTAAGAGCAACCCTAACAGTTTCACCATCAATATTATAACTAACATCAGTAATTATAACAGACAGAGTTTTAGAAGATGGGTTATACTTGGCAGATGTCCACATTTGCTCAACAATCTCACAGAAGATAGTTGGAGCATGAAGTATAGCATAAGAACACTTACATTCCTTGATGAAGTCCATCATGGTATGAAAAGCTTCAGTCTTTTTCGCTTCTTTATCTACATATGCAACGTGATTGTTCTGCTCATATATGAACCTAGTTTTGCTCGTGTTCTTGACAATAGGCGCCATTGATGAAAAAGCTTAAGAAAAGATTAGGGCTTGTAGGAGTTGAGAGTGAGGAGAGAGTTAAGAGTTTGCAGATGCAGATGAAAAGTGAATAAAATTAAAGGCAAACTATTTATGCTCTCAGTAAAAAGTAAATGAAGTAACCGTTCAAAAAGTAGCCAAGCGTCATCAACCGATATATACACATATGTATGTATATATCGATCGATAATTTAATTAGGAACTAACGGTTGATATTTAATATATCAATGGCTAAATAAAATAGCCATTGATATGTCAAAATTCCAATCATTTATCCAGTGATATGTGACGCACTATCAATTGCTAAAATAGCGATCGATAGTGATCATTCAGATTAAGACAACGTAATATCCCATCTGTCACATATCACGGGCTGCATAAAATAAAATAAAAATTAACTAGAGAAATTTAACATACCAAGTTCACTTACTAATCTTGAGAATGTAGATTCATCAAGTGGTTTGGTACAAATATCTGCTAGTTGATTTTCACTGGGAACAAAATGGAGCTCAATTGTTCCATTCATCACATGTTCCCTAATGAAATGATACCTGATGTCAATGTGCTTTGTTCTTGAGTGCTGCACTGGATTCTCAGTTATGGCAATAGCACTTGTGTTGTCACAGAGAATAGGGATTTTGGAGATTTTCAATCCATAATCCACTAATTGATTTTTCATCCATAAAATCTGTGCACAACAACTTCCAGCTGCAATATATTCAGCTTCTTTTTCTGAACCAAAAACCAGCTTATTTCCTAGAAATTGACAAGTACCAGTGGTGCTTTTTCTGTCATTCTACATCCTGCATAATTAGCATCTGAAAAACCATTAAGTCAAAACCAGAATCTCAAGGATACCAAATGCCAAGATTTGGAGTACCCTTGAGATATCTGAAAATCCGTTTAATGCTATCAAATGAGGTTCCCTAGATCAGCTTGGATCTAGCACAAAGACAAGTGGCAAACATTATATCAGGTCTACTAGCTATTAAATATAAAAGTGAGCCAACCATGCCTCTATAACTTGAAATGTCCACTTTCTTTCCTTAGTATTCAATTCAAGTTTAGTGGCAGTGGCCATGGGAGTTTTAGCAGTTGAGCAATTATAAGATCAAACTTTTCAATAAGTCATAGACCATATTTAGTTTGACTGATAAATATAGCATCACTAACTTGTTTGACTTGCAAACCAAGAAAGTAAGTCAGTTCTCCCATCATGCTCATTTCATATTTACTTTGCATTAGCTTGGCAATCTTTTTTCAAGTTTCTCATCTGTAGACTCAAATATTATGTCATCCACATAAATCTGACAAGTATACTAGAGCCATTAACATTTCTATAAATAAAGTTTTATCTACAGTACCTCTTGTGAAGTGATCTCAAGAAAGAACTTGATAAAGTGTCATACCAGGCTCTAGGTGCTTGCTTCAGTCCATAGAGAGCTTTCAAGAGAAGATATACAATTCTGGAAAATTTGGATCCTCAAACCAGGTGGCTGGCTTACATAGACTTCTTCTTCAAGCTCACATTCATAAAATCACTCTTGACATCCATTTGATAGACTTTGAAATTGGCATGAGCAGCATAAGTAAGAAAAATTCTGATGCTTCAAGTCTAGCTACAGGGGCAAATGTCTCATCATAATCTATTCCTTCTTCTTGACAATAGCCCTTCGCAACCAGTCTTGCTTTGTTCCTTGTTATCACACCATTTTCATCCATCTTGTTTCTGAATACCCATCTTGTACCAACAATTTCTCTATCTTTTGGCTGGGGTACCAGCTTCCACACTTTGTTCCTTTCAAACTGATTTAGCTCCTCTTGCATAGCTAGAATCCAAGTCAGGATCAAAGAAGGGCTTCTTTCAACCTTTTAGGTTCTTCCTATGATAGAAAGCTGCTATATAGACATTCATCCATAGTTGCTCTTCTTGTTTGACACCAGCAGTTGGCATTCTCCAATTATAAGCTCAAAGTAATGATCCCTTGTCCATTTTCTTTGTGGGGAAGATTTGATCTGGATGAACTTGCTTTCATTTGTAAAGTCAGTTTTATTTTGAGAAGCTCCCCCCTAAGTGTATGGACCTTAACCTACTAGCCATTGATGGACTAGTATTGGATAAATCATTAGCCATTGATGTAGACTAAGTTACATCAAATACTGTACTAGTATTGGGTAAAATATTACCAGTTGATGAAGGAACTGCACCATAATTCAAGTTTTCAACACAGTCATCATCATCACTCTCTAGTTCAATTACTCCTTCAGTTTCATTTTCAAATTGAAGAACATCATGAAATCCTTCATCATCTAAGCCTTGAATTTTCTTGTCATCAAACATCACATGGACAGATTCCATAACAATGTTTAATCTTAGGTTATAAACTCTATAGGCTTTTCCAACAGCATATCCAACAAATATTCCTTCATCTGCCTTTGCTTCGAATTTACCAAGATTCTCACCTTGATTTCTTAACACAAAATACTTGCATCCAAAGACATGCAGAAAGTTCAATGTTGGCTTCTTCCCTTTAAAAAATTGATAGAGGGTCATTCCTTGTGCTTGATTTATCAGAGAGATATTTGAGTGTAACATGCCGTGTTAACAGCTTCAGCCCAAAAGTAAGTTGGTAATTTTGATTCTTCAAGCATTGTTCAAGCAGCTTCAATAAGAGTTCCGTTCTTCCTTTCAACTACACCATTTTGTCAAATTAGATTGGCGTTGACATCCTTGGTTAGCCAGAGGAATCGACTTTATCGTGAGAGCCTTAAGTTGAAGCAGCAATAGCGTTAGACGTGTAAGATAGATCACGAAACTCCGGCTACCTTCCCTTGATTAAGTCTTTGAGTCGGGTTCTGAATTCCTTAGCAGCATTCATTTCAATAAGATCCTAAAGCTTCATTCATAACCTTTTAGCCCATAGCGCACCTCCAGAAGCCAGCATCAAGCATAGGTCTGGATGATGTCCACGACCATTATAGAACTGTTATTTGCCATCCAATCCGGCCTCATGCCATGATGGGGACACTTCCTTTCGCATCTCCTTATATCCTCCCAGGCTTTCACAAATGTTTCTCCTGATGTTGAGCAGAATTGAGGATAGAGCATTCGTAGTGTGGCAGCAGTCTTTGCCAGGGGAAGAATTAGTGAGAAGAAATTTCTGAGCCTAGATCTTTCCATGTAGTAATAGAACAGATTGTACAGAATTGTAACCATCCCTTAGCCTTATCTCTCAGTGAACATGGGACAAAGCCTTAGCTTTCACAGCATCATCAGCGACTTCATTACATTTGAAGGTGTCACCGAATCTCTATAAATTACGTATATGATATTAGTGTCTTCAGTAGGAGGAATCCCATACTGCTACCGAGTTCTGGACCATTGAATAGTTCCTGGTTTGATTTTCAAAGGCTTTGGCTGCGGATTGCAGCCTGGACAATGCTTGACTGATATCATCGATCTTTGGCATAGAGAAATCCTTCAAATGCCTTCTGTCTGGGTTGTGCTTCAGGTTTCTTGTCCATTGTTTCAGAATCAGAAGAAGAAGATGAATCACTTGCTTCCTTCGAGCTCTAGACCGTGTTAGCATAAACGCGACCCCAAGTACCTGAATAAAGAAAAGAAAAGAAACGTGAGAAGAGAATAGAATCCTAGTCAGTGAATTTAATGCCCACTGCTGGACAAGTACAATAAACTCAATTACTTCACACCGAGTCCCGGCAGCGGCCGCAAAACTGTTCGCAAAAATTTACACGCAAAGCGGACGTTGATCACAAGTAATATATTAAGTTCGATCCCACCGAGGACTGGGACTTCAGGAATACGCCCACCTATGCCCAACAATGTATGAGTTAATTTTCACTGCAATCACAATTAACACTGATGTGTCTTTATACTTAATAACTAAATTACTATCAAAATCAGAATAGAACACACATGGGTTCTAACTTCATTATCGAAGTTATCAGAATTGAAAATTACTGAATTAACATGTTGACTGTTGATCCCTAATCAGACAACAACACGAAAGTAGAACATGCCAAACTCTCGTTGCACACATAATTCATACCAATAAAATCCGCAATTAAGACAAAATCTCATGACAACCAAACAACGCTCAGACCCCTATTATTCTTTATCGCGTTAGTGTAAGCAGCGAGTTTAATAGCAAGTCATCTATCGTGATTCACAGGGTTATATAAACAATAGTCACGTCTACCACAAAATTATGCTTCTTCACATAATCCTCTGTTTACATGGCATTAGTTTCTAAATTCAATCATCCACTTCGCTTCAGAAAGAATTATATTAAACAAACACTTAGAAGTTAGCTACGTCCATAAGAAGAATAAGCACGGCTCCTGCCCAAGAAATCAACGTACGTCACACAATCAAGCAATTAATTATTCATTACAGACTACATCGAAAATCCATTAGAATCCCATGAAGGCGGGTTAGTTCATATCGAACTAATCGACATCATGGGTTCTCAGGAAACAGATAAATAAAACGATGAGAATAAGCGGAATTAAAAAGTGCTTGGAATTAATAATAAAAGAACACAACACGTTACAGAATGATGTTCACGATTCGCTCGAAACTGTCACTTCCTCGCGAAGACGATCCAATTACACTATGATCATGTGATTGATTACAAGAGAAAAACTGATAAACAAAAAACATGTTACGATATTCTACGATACACGTGAGGCTGGGTTTTTACACATGCGAAATTAGTACATTGACACGTTCAAACCGGGGCCTGACCGCTTTAAATCCGTCAGAAGGAAAAAGCTCCAAAATCGCGCCCCCGTACCAGTCTGCTGGGCGCGGCCGCGCTAAACTAGCGCAGGCGCGCTAGTGGGACAGTTTAGCTAGCCGGGCGCGCTAAAACTCGCGCGGGCGCGCTACTGTTCTGCCACTGGCAGCCGTTTCTTCGTTTTTATCTCGTTCTCGCGTGCCTGCCCTTCCTCGCTCTCTACCACTTCCGAGGTGATCACGGTTGCATTTCGCACATGCACCAAGCCCTTTTAAACCCCTCGATAGCTCTAGTGGACGAGTGTGTTCTCGTGAGGGTTGTACGAAGATGTACCCACAAAATCCCAAGTCGTGATGAAATCCCCCATCTTATTCTTGCAAATATGCACCACAAACACTAAAATGATAGGAAAATCATCATCACCTCATCTTGACCTCCTGCACAGAACAAACACTTAAAAACACATCAAACGACACTAAACACTTAAGTACAACCAACCAATTTAAGTGGAAATGAGGCCTATAAGGTGTATGATAAATTACCCACTTATAACAGTAAACTGTGGATTTACCGAATAGCAAGTTTAGCCCAACTTGAAAGCTTACAACACTTGACACATTTGAAATGAATGAGAAGAGCCATATTTCTAGGCCATCTCAAAGAAACTAGGCAAGACAATGGTGGCAACGACAAACTAGTGGTTGCTTTAGCAATTTGGCACTTTGTTCTTGCTTGAAAAAATCAAGGTAAGACAATCATAAGCATTGTCTATAGCTTAGGACAAGCAATCTGAAGTGGAAGACAATCCCAGGTGTCACGGGTAAGACAATCGGGCACTGTAAGACCATCTGTAGGATTGTCTTACACTCCCAACGGATAAGACAATCTGTAGGATTTGTCTTACACTCCAACCGGTTAAGACAATATCCTTGTTGTCTTGGAAGTCACACGGTCAGACCAATCTAGCCTGGATTGTCTTGCCATCTGCACGCGTACGACAATTGCAAGGGACGGTAAGACAATGTGGATGTCTTACCCCCGGGGTTGTGTTGGAGGAAGGGAAATGGCCACGGTACGACCAATCTGTTTGATTGTCTTACCTTGTTATTTCTTACAGGACATCATTAGTAATTGTCTTTCCTTTTGAAAACCAAAAAGACCATTGCTTATATTCCTTTAATTAATTAACCCAATTAACATCCACTTCATTATTTAAATGCATTTATTAAATTCCTAAATTAAATTAATCGAGATAGAATTTAATTTAATAAATAAATTACACATCAATAAATATAATTTATTTGAGAAGTGGATTAAATATTAGCTCATAAATTCTCCCATTTCTTCTTCTTTAGCGTCTTCAGTTTCTGTAGACATTAAGTCTTTCGACTTGAGTGGACCAGCCACTTTCTTTTGACGTAGTAGATAGAATATTTACAGATGAGCTGGATACACAAATGTAACTGTCTGGTTCCTCTGTAACTAGCTCAATTAAATATTCCTTGTCATTTAACCAATTTAAGCTGTGTGATTGTTCGTCGATTCTTGTCTTCTTAGTTCTCTTCATTGTAGACACAATGATGGACTCTTCTTAATAAATAAAGTATTTGATGAAAACTTTATACCTTGATCTTCTGGACGTGCCTACCAAGATTATTTGTACCCCTGAGCTTGATCTATTAATGAATGAAATTCTTCAGGGTTTTGCAGCCGCATCCTGAATTCTCTGACATAAAATCTTCAAAAATCATTTTGACGTTTTTACGGATTCCGGATTACCCGTACTTGCTATTTTACTTGCTTTCTATCAGAGTTGAGTTGATTTCCTTTAAATACAAATAGGCTTAACATTGCCTTTCAGATAGAAATAACAAAAAGGGAAAGCCCAGTTGACTGCCCCAGGCACACCCCAGCCAAACGGTGTAGCAGAAGAAAGGAACCGGACTCTTTTAGAGAGTGTTTAGATCGATGATGAGTTATTCGGCTTACCCAATTCATTTTGGGGACATGCCCTTAGAGACAGAGCTTAGCTTCTGCCATTAGTACCTTCTAAGATCGGTTCCTAAAAACCCCTTTAGAATTGTGGACCGGGGGGACAAACCGAGTCTGCGACACATTCGGATCTGGGTTGTCCCGCACATGTGCTGAACAAAGAACGCGACTACTCTTAGAATCTCTTACAGAAGTAAAGCTGTTTGTATGGCTACCCCATGGGACAAAAAGGTTATTTATTTTATAGTCCTAAGGATCGGGATGTCACTGTTAGCACCATTGCACGCTTTCTTAGATGAAGGGACTATATTAATGACTACAAACCCATGGAGTAGTCGTATCAATTTTAGAGGAACTTGTGTGAGTGCGAGCGAGCGAATAATGAACCTGTAGTACAAGTTACAACAACCACAGCAGACTGTGCAACGTGTGACTAATTTACCGCACCAGTTCCTCGTCGTAGTGGGAGGGTTGTTCGACAGGGGGGGGGGCCCGACCGATTCCCGTTTTTTGGAGGGCGTCTTCGACTTGGTCTCTGGGAACATGGTGTGTGATGATTCCCAGGACATATGAAGAGGCAACAATTACAAGACAAAGATGCAAGTCTTTGCAAAAGGCAATGATTCGGAGATGGCAACAATGTATTCTGCTCAAGTCTGGGCGCTCGTGACCCACCCAAAGTGTAATAAAACCTATTGGATTGTAAGTGGGTCTACAAGAAAAAAGAGGGGATCAGCACAAAGGTGAAACGCCTGGAAAGCCAAAGACTTGTTGCGCAGGTTATACTCAGAAAGAAGGTATCGCTTATGAGCGGAAAACCTTTTCGCCAGTGTCATTCTGAAGTCAGTCCGTATTCTTTTATCTATAGCAAGCCTCATCTCGATTATGCGATTTGGCAAATGGATGTCAAGACAGCTTCCTTAAGGAAATCTTGAGGAAACCATCTATTATGACAGCACACAGGGGATTTCATTAAAGAGCCGAGCGCATCTTTGTGTAAGATGAAGAGGTTTTAGGGGTTTATTTATTGCCTTAAACAAGCTCTAGGTATTGGAAACATTCGCTTTGATCAACTAAAGTCCAGTCGTATGGATTTGCTCAATGTCAAAGCGACAAGCAGCATGTTCAGAGATGTGCGGGAACTGCAGTGGTTTTTTAGTGCGTTCTGTTGTGACCTTTTACTCATTGGAAACACTTGTTAAGAGTGTCTTCAATAACATGATGGCTGTCAAACAATCGAAAATAAGGACTTAGGTTGAAGCAACATACATCCTTGGGATCAACTTATAAGGGGCTCGCAAGGAAAAGGGGATGTTGCTTTTCTCTCAGGAGCCCCTCCATAGATGACGTATTAGCTCGTTTTTAACATGCAGGACTCCAAGAAGGGTAATTTACCCTTCAGACATGGAGTACTCTATCAAAGAGGCAGTGTCCTTCGACACCTAGGAGATTAGAGAACATGAATGCCGCAGTTCCGTATGCTTGGCATGGGGAGCCTAATGTATGCCAATTTATGTACGAGGCCTGATATCTGCTGCGTGGGATGGTTAGCATATCCAGTCAAACCAGGACCGGAACATTGGATCTGTGCTGTGAAAGCAAATTCCTCAAGTACCTGCGAAGGGACTAAGGAGTATATGTTGGTTTACAAGTCCTCTGATTTATTGCCCTCTGGGATCTCCCGATTCGGATTTCCAGGCAGATAGGATAAGAGAAAGTCCACCTCGGGATGTGTTTTTACTTTGGGCGGTTGGCGCCGTAATATGGAGGAGTGTGAATGAAGCCAGAAATGCATCGCAGACTCAACCATGGAAGCCGAATATGTGGAAGCCTCTGAGGCAGCCCAAAGAGGTCTTGGTTCCGAAAAAACTTCCTGCTGGATTTGGAGTGTTCCTAATCTGCACAGCAGAAGTAATATCCGGATTTCGGTGTATTTTATATCAGTATGTGAATATTTTGTGACTCTTATGGAATTCATTGTGGAATTAGATGTTAAGTGACTTGTTGACATGATTGCCTCTGTGTGTTCATGATTTGTAAGATTATCATTTTATCTGATCAGATCAAAATATGGAGAATTTAGGCATTACCTGGTTAAATTTATGATTATTATATGGATTGCATTTGATTAAGGATTTAATTAAGTATATTCTAAAATTTAATTATTAATTGCTTTTAAACCGGTTTACTCGAAAATAAACCCCGGTGGGGCTTCCGGGGAAAATACTCGCCGGTTTTTATTTGAGACATTTGAACAACTTCGTGTTTTAATTTTTCCCCATCTTGTGTACGGTTACGTGACGATTTCGAAACGATTTTATGAATATTTTATTATTAATTATCTATCAATAATGGTACACCGGATAATTTTAACACCCTAGATTATTTGACTCAAGCAGTATATTTCGTACTTCGTAACATATTTGAAACCTCAAGCCATTCTCACTTACATTGCTTCTTCTACAAACACCAGATTGTTTTCACCCATATACTGATCTTTCTTTCAACTTCAAGCCATTTCTTCAGACATTGTGCTGATACTTAAACCTATTTTCTGACTGTCTTTAATCTGAAAGTATTGCCCCTTGGTGAAATAATCTGATTGACAATTCTGATTCTTTCTTGCGTAATATGCTTCTATTCGAATGATATTGATTCTGAATTACTGAGATATTGTTGATTTCATATATGTTAAAGAATTGTATTGTTTTTATAAATGTGGACCAGGATTCGTGGTCAGACCAGATTCGTGCTCATTAGGCCAATGTGTACCTTGGATCCAGTGATTAGAGCTTGGATGTACCTGGCTCGGGGTTTAGTTGCGTGACTGGATCAGCAGCCTAAACCTTGGTTTTTAAATAAATTATGAATATCAATTCAATCACTGCTTTTATAAAGGGACGCATTTGATCTCTTGATTCGTTTTTATGGATAAATGTTAAAACTTCAGTTCTTGTTTATATTACTGCGGAGCTGTAGCTCACTCTGCGATTCCTTATTTCTTTCCAGTGAAGAAAACGCCTATGTTGCGAGGACCCCACAGGCTAGTCATCAGCTAAGGTATCAGATGAGTGTTGGGAAGCCTTGCCTAGGAGTGCTGATCTTATGAACTTTTGAGTTGCGTGTCTTTGGTGTGTCAGCACTGCGTTTTATGTTGTACATTGTCAGGCTATTGACTGGGATTCGACTTGTCCTCGTATCGTCTGTAATATTAAGTTTAGTTGTGGCTTGTTTCATTACTATAACCTGGGCGATCCGTGGATGTTTAGGGTCAATGCATATATATATTGTTTAAGGTTTACTATTTGGTGTGACCCCCAAGTCTATGACCGATTGGACGGGCGTCACAGGTGGTATCAGAGCTACAGGTTATGAGTCAATGAAACAGCCTAGGATTATCTGTTTGGGTTCGAGGCTTAAGATTAGAAGTGGAGGTGGATAGGTAGATTAGGACGTTGAGGGTGAGTACTAGTGGCCTAATAGGATTCTCTATTATAGGAATCTTCTGTATGCGTTATCATATGACTTTCAGGTATTCCGATGTCAGACCCTATCCTCCCTGATATCCCTTAGCATTCAGGACACCACTGTTAGTGGGACCCCCACCCCTCAGATACCAGAGCCTCGCCCTCCTGTTCACCCACTTGGATGATGGTGTGGCTGCTTGCAGCAGCAAGTAGTTCCTCCCAGACACCTAGCCTCGACCTCTCGTGCTAGGCCTCTATAGTGGCCCCCACCCAGTTACCCCAGTTCCCAAAAAACCCGAGGTTCTCTGTTCATACCTCTTCTTACCGCCACAGGCACCTGTCCTTACCATGAGTTATGCGGCGATGAGGAGGTGGAGCGCCAGTTGCCTTCTTGGGCAGGTTAGGAGGTGGGAGTTCGAGCGTGTTATTCAGCTGATGGACCTGGTAGAGCTGAGCGAGAGACTGACGGCAAAATTGTAGATGTCAGGGAGATTGCAAGTGCGAAGCTTGGTGCCGTCGCTGGAAGAGCAGAGTACATACAATGATCTAGTAGAGTGGGCCATATGGTGATGAAGGAGCTGGACCAGCTGGAAGGTCCTTACTTTTCCTGGAGTTAGACATTCGGTTAGTACAGAGTGTGTGGTACCCTGTACATTAGTGGTAGTGTGTCGTATATCGTCAACCAATTTGACCCTTATAGACTAGCGGTGCTGCTAGTGTGTAGGTTGGATGTTATGTTTTAACTTTTGACAAGCGCTTGCGCTGATGTACCCAGCTCTTTATATATATCAGACACTTTTCTTTTCATACCGTCTTTTACTTTATTGCACCTGTCTTACTTACCCTTACATATCGCACTTTGTTTTCTTTGCAAACTGTAACCTGATATACAACCCTGTGATATTATTGTCCCCTGTTTTTTTTTTTCCTCATTACTCTGTTCATGAAGGGACGCAGCGATGTATTAATTAAATGATCAAAAATGTTTTTCAAAAATAAATATTCGTTTATAAAAAAACACTTGTTAAAGTTTTGGAGGTTAATAAATGCTTGTTCTTACAGAGCTATGCCTCCTGAAGACAAAACCGTGCAAACAAACGTGATGATAACAATGATAATAACCAATCCAGAAACGTACCATGGCCCAGATCTTCAGATCTTGTCCCAACAGACTGCAACCTGACTCAGCAGCAGGAAAGGCAGGGCTAACCCCAGGTTACTTCAAAAACTTTCAGTTGTTAATCCCCAAGCGTTAAGGGTCAGCGGACCCTATTGAGGCTAGGTATGTGAAGGGAAATGCAAAGGCATTTGTGTTAGTCAAAGTGAGAGATGAGCAGAAGACGGAGTTTGCTAGTTATTATCTGAAGGAGAAAGCCACCTATTGGTGGAAGGTCGTAAGGCAATGGAAGAGACGGAGGATGTTACAGGGAAGGTTTAAGGAGTTGTTTTTGAGAATACTTCCTCAAATTTCTTCAGGATCGAATGAGTTACAGTTTTTAGAAATTGAAAGTAGGGAGACTGTCGTGCTGAGTATGAGATAAAGTTTGCTGAGTTGGCCAGGTTTGTTCCAACCTATATAGATACTGATAGGAAATGCTAAGAGATTTCAAACAGTGTTTAAAAGCATGGATTAGGGGAAAGCTAGCCATATTGGAATAATACTATGCCGCTGTTAGTTCAGAATGGCCATGATAGCGGAACACAGAACAGAGAAATTGTCTCAGAAGGAGAAAGAGAGAAAGCAGCGTAAGCCAGAGCATCATGAGGACAGTTTCAGCAGGGGAAGTTCAGAATTTTAACAACCCCGACGAAAGGGAAATTCCAGCGGGGGAGAAATCCCCACTTTTAAGAAACAGATGTAGGTGGTTCGTGGCAATGGTTAACCTCCCGCTATTGGAAATCAACCAAGGCCTCCCTTTGCCGGAGTAGTGCCGATATGTGCAAGAGACACGGAGGAGTCTGTAATAGATTGAATGTGGTTTGTTATAAGTTGTCATAAACAGGGCACTATTCTAGGGAATGTCAGGACCCACCAGCACGAACCTAATGATTCGAGAACCAATAGCAAGGAAATCAAACCCAATGGACTCCAGCAGCTGGGAATAACATGTTTTAGTGCAGAAAAGGAAACCGGGGACATATGGTGAAGGATTGCCACACAGTTACCAGCTCCAGGTAACCCACACTTAGAATCATGGGATCTACTTCAGCAGTTACAGACAGTTCCTAGAGCCAGAACCTACTACATGCCTATGAGAGATTGCCAGTCAGATTGCCGACGTTGTGCAGGTACGCTTAATGTGAATTCCTTAGTGCCAAGGTATTAATGATTCGGAGCTACTAGATCATTTATTTCTGAAGATTTTGTGGCCAAATTTGAATTGTCCTTATAGAGTGCTTAATGAGCTATGAACTATAGAGTTTGGCTACTCAGGATCGTGTCCCTGTTAGTCAAATTTGTAGAAATGTGATGTTGAAAAATCTTAGGGAATACGTTTTGTGCCGATATTTTATTACCTTTCAGGTTGGAGAGTTGATGTTATCCTAGGAATGGATTGGTTATCGAAGCATAATGCTCAGATAGATTGTCGTACTAAGAAGGTGAGTTAATAGCACCCGAACGAGTGGATAATAGTATTTCGCGGGCCGACAGACGAAACAGCTAAAAGAATTTTAATATGATTCAAACGAGAGATTCTTCCGTCAAGGTTGTGAAGCTATATAGCATATGTAACTTATCAGAGCCGAGAACTACTGAAGCTTGAAGTATAATCCTGTAGTAAACGAGTTCCCAGATGTATTTTCCAGATGAGTTCCCTCCAGATAGAGAAATTGAATTTGCATAGATTAGCACCTGCATGGACCCGAACCAGTATCTAAAGCCCCGTTAGGATGGCACTAGTAGAAATGAAGGGGAAGGGAATTGGTAACCCAGTTACAAGATTGCTAGCACAAAGGCGGTTAGGCCAAGTGTTGTCCCCCTGGGATCACTGTTTACTTTTTTTGAAGAAGAAGGACGGTAGTATGATGTTATGTATTGATTATCGGGAAACCTTAATAAGTTAACTATTAAGAATAGCTACCCTTTTACCCCGTATAGCTGATTGTTTGATCAATGAAGGGCGCGCGATGTTTTTCGAATATTGATTTAAAATCGGATACCATCAGCTAAAGATTAAACCTGAAGACAACCTAAAACAGCTTTTAGAACCCGATCTGGCCACTAGAGTTCTTGGTTGAGGCCTTTGGATTAACCAATGCCCCGCGGGCTTTCTGGGCTTTATGGATTAATGAACAGAGTCTTTAAACCATATTTGGATTAAATTTGTGCTTGTATTCCTAGATGATATTTTGATTTATTCCTAAACCATGAGGATCATGCAAACCACTTACGGATGGCTTTGAGAACATTGAGAAGAGAGAAGTGTATGCTAAGTTTTCAAAAGTGTGAATTCTGTTACAAGACGTTCATTTTCTAGGTCTATCGTCAGTACGGAAGGAATTAAGTAGATCCCTCCAAGATCGATGCAATTATTGAATTGGGAAATGCCAAGCACACCAACAGAAGTCAGAAGTTTTTGGCTTTGGAGTCTATTATAGAAGATTCGTTCAAGATTCTCAAGGATTGCTTGTACCATGACAAGCTTACCTGGGAAGAAGAAAAGTTCGTGTGACTGAAAAAGTGTGGAAGAAAGTTTCAGGAATTTGAAGAAATCTAAAGTACTCATTATTACACATTTCAAACTGCTAAGAACTCCAGCTTTTGTTAACAGTACCTCATCACCGTTGATGGGTCAATCCGATCAATGCTACTGCCTTGCATTGCCATCCATTTGATCAGTACATGCCAATTTTATTCTAAGTAAGAATAAAAACTTTGTATCATCAAGGGCATCACATAGTCCTTAACAAATCTCCCCCTATTATATCTGTAAGAAGTTCAGATATAAATTTGAGGGTGCTTGAGATTACACAACACACAATAAAGAAAGAAAGAAAAACATCTATTTTGCATTTAAGAAGAGAATTTTAATGCTCAAAGATAAGAGTTTACACTGATTGATTTTGCTCCTTCTAGTCGCGCAGATGTTCAAGGTTTTCCATTTCCTCTGTTTGGTCCAGTTCTTGTTTAATCTCCCTCTCTCTAGATCTTCAATGAAACTTGGCCCTCCTCTGTGATCTTAGAATTGAGCTTTTTCTGCATTGCCCTCAAGCTGTTCCACATCAGCATTTCTAGCAGATCTTCAATCTAAAAAATCTCTTACTGCATGACTTGAAAGTCATAATCAGTGTCAGGAAGAGACAAAACCTTAACAGGGAGATCAGAGGGTTCATTCCATTTCTTTCTTATGTCTTCAATCCTTTTGAGGATTCACTCTTAACCTCCTTTGTTGCCGAATATGAGGTCCTATTGTCTACTTCAAGTACCCTGTCTTCAAATCACTTGTAGTCTTGATCCAAGATCCTCTCCAGTGGCCTTGTGCTTCTAGCTGAGAAGAGTAGTGGAATTTCCAACCTCTCTGGCAGTTTATTAGTTCTTGTCAAGGACTTCACACTTAACAAACTCATTCAGAAACAGCTCAAATTGTTGTTTGTTCACTGATATGAAATGCATAAGCATACAGTAGATTTAGGACCTTGGACCAATCTCTGGGCACAGGAATGAATCACTACTTCTCTTGAGGGCGATTGACTGAACAGGTCAACTGGATCATGCCTTTTGGATTTCTCCTTTCTTCTGATGTTTACCAGGCATATGTTTGCCTTGCTTCCCGGTTTTGCTTTTCTTTGGCCTCAACAAATCTGCCAGCTCATCCTCTTTCGTCACAAAGATTTTTGGAAAGTTCATGGATAGATTGTCAACCCCTGCTCTTCTTTAGCTTTCTGGATTTATGATGGTCCGGGTTGAACAGTAGACGTAGGTGGGTGGATCCTGTCTTGAGACTTACTTTTTCCTCTTCATGCACCAGAGTCAGATTTGGTACCATTTTTCTTCACCACAAGCCCCCTAGCCTTTCTTTCTTAGCTTTCTTCCTCCAGATTCTTCTGGCTTCCTCCGGATTTATTGCTAAATAGAAGAATGTTGGACTCATCATCAGCCAAATCACAAACTCCTCATCAAGTTATTCTAGGAGCTGTGCAGCCAACTTCTTCAATTTCTGCATCTTCATTCGCAAACGGCCCTGGGGATCTTTCTTGTTCTTTCTTTGGCCTTAGCATACAAGGGGTGTCCAGGGAGGGCCACACAGATAATTTCATTTCTTGTAATGTAAGACACATCAGAACTCCACACAGAGTCTTGATCTAATTTGCCAACCAACCAGCTTTGGACTTGACAGGCTTCGTTCTGCCCAATATCTTTGGCCCTTCTTGTTCAGCTCTTTCCTTCTCCGCCTTCTCTCTTTCTTTCTTTTCTTCCTCACTTCCATCCCACTTCTTGCCCAATTTAACCCATATGAATGGCCACGACCAAGTCGCTTCGATTTGTCTTATTTTGGCATTGAGAAAAATCTTCAGCTAACTTGTTCTTACCATGTGGCTTTCTTGAGATGTAGGGTCAATCAGAACGGTTTTTTATAAACTCATTAACTTCAGATGACTCACTTGGGACAATCATATACTTTTGACTATGACAAGTCTTGGCTTCTTCGGTGGCATTCTTCTTCTTTGGAGCTGGAGGACCCTTAGCTTTGGGCCTAGAGCAAGTTGCTCCCCCTTAGTTGGTGACTCCCCCTCAGTTTTAGGCACTTGATCTATAGAGGAGTAGAGGAAAGAGTGTAGAATTTTCAGGAATGGTGATGGTAGAGCTTTGTAGCGGTGCACTGACAAGGTAGATGGAGTTGTAGATGATTGGTGTTGTAGGAGAGACTGTGCGCCAGAATAGATTTTTTGTTTTGTAGCAGTAGGACGTAGTCGTGTGGTGCTTTGTAGATTCTTCCCCCTTTTTAGAATCATCAGAAATCATGTGGAATGGGAATGTTCTGAGCTTGGAGGAGAGTGAGACGTAACTTCGGTTGAGGTTTTGTGATGAGCACTTGATTAAGCTGACATCAACATCTGGAGACTCTCTTGTCTAGAGCACAAATTGAGGTAGCCATGGGTAGACTCTTTATGAAGTCTAGATCTTGAGTTGGCCATGGGTGTCATAAGAAATTCTGGCCTCCACCATTTTCTTCTTGTTGTCATCCTGCCTCGAAACCGCATGATGAAAGATTTCCCAATTTCCTGTCTGAGTGAGTAAGATGAGATTGTGAAGTCTCACATATCCTTCACACACATAGGGGGGGTTAGAGAGAGTTTTCTTGCGGGGTCTTCATCTGCTCCCACTCCATAGCCCTTGTATTGCCTTAAATCTCCATTTTGGTGTCACCTAAATTGAGTTTGGCTGAACACCAATCTGGCATTTTAGACGGCCCAGTACTTCTTCATCTTCATCATCATCTTCATCCGCAAAGGAATCATCCTATTGGAATCATCCGTGTAGAGAGCATGCCCTTAGGGAACAGCAGCATGTGCAAGTTTGTGCTTCTCCAGTGCTCAGAAATGTGGAAGCACCCCAAAGTCTCCTCTGCTGGAATTGGATTGGCCAGCCATAACTGCTAGGCTTGACACAGGCTGACAAATTGAGACGCATTCAAGTGGTCCATCGCAGGTTTCCAGCCCTGTCTCATGTACCTGCATTCCCTCAAGTTCTCTTATTTTCTTTCATCAGGTCTCACCCTGGCTCACCACACACTCACCTTCACCTTTAAGATGGAACTCACAAATTCTCCTTTGCCGGGAGGGAGAAATTCCCAGCCCCTACTCACATCTCTCCTTTGCCTGTCGCAGACAGCCTCTCCTCTTTACTTTCTCTCAGTCCTATAAGTGTAGTAACAATAATGAGTTCTTACTAGCCGCTCTTGTGACAGCATGATGGTCTAGTTGAGTCTCATCTGCTCGTGGCACTTCTTCCTCAATGGCGAGGAATAGCCATTGATGCTTACATTGTTCATTTCATCAACGGCTGATTGCCTGTTCAGCACACCCGTTGACAGAACAGCCACTTACGATTGGTGAGAAATACCGATCGATGATTTGAAAGATTTAGTAGGTTGATACATAGCTTGTGACAACTAGAGCATCTGTGAAGAGTCGAGTGAGGGAGTTGTAATTCCACAACTTCACTCTTGTCTGTGAGGAACAGATTGATGACCCAACAATCCATGTGAAGGATGATCATCAATTTCTAGAGATGGCTTCTCCAAGTGCAGAGTTGGGGGGGCAAAAATTTGGGTGGCCGGAAGTTGTACAGTAAATAAATTCCTCCATATTGAAACTGTGATTGGAGAGAGTGTTTCAACTTGATGGGGGCTGTGACCCACATTTGCTGGAGCCACATCAAACTGAATTTGAGAAGAGGTTTTTACTATCACAAAATCTGTGATTTTGGCCTGTACAGAGGCGTGTTGTGCCAAGTGCCCTTTTTTTGGTTCATTTTCTTGAAAGGTTTGGGTGGTGTTTGGTCTGTGGCCCTTCCCCTTTGTTCTGTGCTCTGGAGCGAGAGCTCTTTTTTCACTAGTGGCATTCTTTTTGAGAAGATGTCACAGAGATTGGTTAATCCATATTAATCACCACATCTTTTCGGGCAGATGTGGATTGCTTGGCCGGTTATATCACTTATTCTCTCCCACCTTATCTGGGGGCTTTTTTTTTGATGTTCCAACCACTCCCTCACCACAATCTCCTTCCACTCCCCTCCGGTTGGTGGTAAGACGTTACAAACTGGGCTTTTGGGAGACACCAGAGGTGGATTTCTTGGATTTGGATTTTTACGATTTTTTTGGGTTTGGCAGCTTGTTTAGGAAGTGGGGGTGTTCCAACTTCCATTACTGCACTAGCAGTAGAAAAATTTGATGAGTTGGAAGAAGTATCGGAGCAGAAGTTACCTACATGAGTGATGGAAAGTGACAAGGGTAACTTGCCTCCTTTGCAAGTATTTCCTCCAATCACCACAGACTCTTTTGCTTTGCACCCAGCAATCCATCTTGTTATCTTGCTGTATGCAATTACTAACTTCTGACCAGATGGTTACCAATACTCAATCAATGAATCTAGCAAAATAAATATTATTGGGTATTCCTCATGTGGACCCAATTTAGCAGCAATTTCATACAAGACTAAGTTACCAATGTTTACAACTAATCATCAGTCAATAGCATGTAGAAACATGGTTTGCATAGACTGGTGAAAGCATCATCGTTAGACACTTTCCCAGAAAGACCTTAAAATCAAGTTAAAAGCTTCAACAGAAAACTCACTCTTTGCGCATATGGCGCCTAAGAATCTGTCCTAAGTTGACAAATCACCATTGTAGTGCCATATTTCTAAGCATTGCTAACAATTTCATTAGCCTGAGGCAGGTCTATCCGGGATCTGCCCAGGGAGATTAAGAGCAAACCCTAACAGTTTCACCATCAAATTATAACTAACATCCGTAATTATAACAGAAGAGTTTCGAAGATGGGTTCTACTTGGCAGATGTCCCCATTTGCTCAACAATTCACAAAGAAGATAGTTTGAGCATGAAAGCTAGCATAAGACACTTACATTCCTTGATGAAGTCCATCATGGTATGAAAAAGCTTAGATTTTTTCGCTTCTTTATCTACCTATGCAACGGATTGTTCTGCTCATATATGAACCTAGTTTGCTCGTGTTCTGACAATAGCGCCATGATGAAAAGCTTAGAAAAGATTAGGGCTTTTAGGAGTTGAGAGTGAGGAGAGAGTTAAGAGTTTGCCAGATTGCAGATGAAAAGTGAATAAATTAACGGCAAAACTATTTATGTCTCAGTAAAACGTAAATGAAGTAACCTGTTCAAAAGTAGCCAAGCGTCATCAACCGATATCTAACATCTGTTATGTATATATCGATCGATTTAATTTAATTAGGAACTAACGGTTTATAGGAAGATTTTTAATTGTTTCCACCTTCGCTTTATCAACTTCCAGTCCCTGGCAGATACTTATGTCCCAATATGATTCCTTCTTGCACCATGAAATGGCATTTTTCCCAATTGAGAATCAGATTAGTTTCCACACAGCGCTTAAGAACCATTCTCAGATTCGTGAGGCATTCGTCATAAGATGTTCCAATACAGAAAAATCGTCCATGAATACCTCCACATTGATGCCGATCATCTCTGAGAATATTGCCATCATGCACCTTTGAAAAGTGGCTGGTGCACCGCATAAGCCAAAAGGTACTCTTCGGGATGCAAATGTACCATAAGGGCATGTAAAGGTTGTCTTTTCTTGATCCTCCGGAGAAATAGCAATCTGATTATAGCCAGAATACCCATCCAACAGGCAATAGAATTCATGACCAGCCAACCTGTCAAGCATCTGATCAATAAAAGGCAGAGGGAAGTGATCCTTCCTTGTAGCTTTATTCAGCTTTCTGTAGTCCATGCAAATCCTCCAACCAGTGACAGTTCTAGTTGAGATGAGTTCCCCTTTTTCGTTGGCTACTACTGTCATGCCTCCTTTCTTAGGCACACATTGTACTGGACTCACCCATGAGCTATCTGAAATTGGATATATGATACCTGCATCGAGCCATTTAAGAATCTCTTTCTTTACAACCTCTTTCATGATAGGATTTAACCTTCTCTGTTGTTCCACTGAAGGTTTGCTTCCTTCTTCAATGAGAATTTTGTGTTGACAAAGGATGGACTGATTCCCTTGATATCAGCTATAGTCCAACCAATTGCTGTTTTGAATTCCCTTAGCACCCTCAAAAGTTTTTCCTCTTCCTCACCTGACAAGTTAGCTGCAATAATAACAGGAAGAGTAGAGCCTTCACCAAGAAAAGCATACCTCAAGTGATCCGGTAGCGGTTTAAGTTCAAGTTTAGGTGCTTCGATCACTGATGGTTGTAGTGGTTTATGATCTTCCTTTTGTTCCTCCAAACCAAGAGATTCGACAGGTGGTTCAAAATTCCTTCGCCAAGGTGATGAGTTAAGATGATGGAGTTCTTCCAATTCTTCTTCACTGTCCAATTCCTCATCATTGGTAAGGATTGCTTCCAATACATCATTCTGTAAAACCCGCTGGCTATTAGCTTCTGCCGTTAGTCAAGTACATCCATACTGAAACAAGATTCCTCATCAGTTGGTAATTTCATTGCATTGAATACGTTGAACGTGACCGTCTGATCTTGTATTCTCATTGTAGTTTCCCTTTTTGGACATCGATCAAAGTTTGCCCGGTGGCTAAAAAGGGTCTACCCAAGATGATAGAATTCTTTTGTCTTCTTCAAAATCAAGAATCACGAAGTCGGCTGGAAATATTAATTTATCAACCTTGACCAGCACATCTTCAATTATACCCCTCGGATATGTGATCGAACGATCAGCCAGCTGTAAAGACATGTTTGTCGGCTTAAGCTCTGGCAGGCCAAGTTGTGTGAAGATAGATAGAGGCATCAGATTGATGCTAGCTCCCAAGTCGCACAGACACTTATCAAAAGAGAACTCCCCAATAGTGCAAGGATAGTGAAGCTTCCCGGATCTTTCAGCTTAGGTGGTAATTTCTGTTTAAGTACAGCACTACATTCCTCTGTTAGTGCCACTGTCTCTAATTCTTCGAGCTTTAGCTTTTTTGAAAGAATACCCTTCATGAATCTGGCATAGCTAGGCATTTGCTCGAGTGCTTCTGCAAACGGAATGTTGATGTGATGCTTTTTGAAAACCTCAAGGAATTTACCAAATTGCTTATCCAGTTGCTGTTTCTTCAACCTCCTTGGAAACGGAGGTGGTGGATATAATGGCTTTGACACCGGAGCAGCTGCAGGGATAGCCCTATCCATTTCAACATTAGGTTTTATGCCAATTGTATTCGAAGGATGTTCTGCTGGAATTTCTTGCGGTTCATCATCCTGATCTTGTACTAATGTTGAGGTTGGCCCTGTTGTAGTTTTTCCAGATCTCAGCGTAATGGATTGGACTTGCTCTTTAGGGTCCCTCTTACCTGGTACCTCTGTATCACTAGGGAGATTCCCCTATGGTCTGCTTAATAAAGCATTAGCTAACTGACCGACTTGTGTCTCCAAGGCTTTTAAAGTTACTGCCTGACTCTTGTACATGAGTCTTAGTTCTTCCATGTCAGACCTTTCGTTAGCTGATTGCCCATGATTCTGAAATCCCGGAGGGTGATATGGCTGTTTAGGTGCATACTGTTGTGGAGTTCCAGCCTGACTATACTGTTTAGGTCCCTGTTGAAATCCTTGTTGAGGCTGATTATAACCCTGATTATTACTCCAGCTGAAATTCGGATGATTTCGGTTGTTAGGATGGTAAGTAGCTGGAGCAGGCTGTTGACCTCTCTGAAAGTTGCTCACAAATTGTGCTGATTCACTAGAAATGGCACACTGATCAGTAGAGTGAGTACCCGCACATAATTCGCAAATTGAGATTGGCTGTTGAATTCCTTGGTTAGCCAGAGAATCGACTTTCATCGTGAGAGCCTTAAGTTGAGCAGCAATAGCTGTAGACGTGTCAAGATCAAGAACTCCGGCTACCTTCCCTTGAGTAAGTCTTTGAGTAGGGTTCTGATATTCATTAGCAGCCATCATTTCAATAAGATCATAAGCTTCTTCATAACTTTTAGCCCATAGCGCACCTCCAGAAGCAGCATCAAGCATAGGTCTGGATTGAGGTCCAAGACCATTATAGAAACTGTTTATTTGCATCCAATCCGGCATGCCATGATGGGGACACTTCCTTAGCATCTCCTTATATCGCTCCCAGGCTTTCACAGAATGTTTCTCCTGATTGTTGAGAGAATTGAGATAGAGCATTCGTAGTGCAGCAGTCTTTGCCATGGGGAAGAATTTAGTGAGAAATTTCTGAGCTAGATCTTCCCATGTAGTAATAGAACCAGATGGTACAGAATGTAACCATCCCTTAGCCTTATCTCTCAGTGAAAATGGAAAAAGCCTTAGCTTCACAGCATCATCAGAGACTTCATTAAATTTGAAGGTGTCACAGATCTCTATAAAATTACGTATATGCATATTAGGGTCTTCAGTAGGAGAACCCCATACTGTACCGAGTTCTGGACCATTTGAATAGTTCCTGGTTTGATTTCAAAGGCTTTGGCTGCGATTGCAGGCCTGACAATGCTTGACTGGATATCATCGATCTTTGGCATAGAGAAATCCTTCAATGCCTTACTGTCTGGTTGTGCTTCAGGTTCTGTCATTGTTTCAGAATCAGAAGAAGAAGATGAATCAATTGCTTCCTTACGAGCTCTAGAACGTGTTAGCATAAACGCGACCCAAGTACCTGAAATAAAGAAAAGAAAAGAAAAGTGAGAAGAGAATAGAATCCTAGTCAGTGAATTTTAATGCACACTGATGACAAGTACATAAACTAATTAATTAACACCGAGTCCCCGGCAGCGGCGCCAAAAACTTGTTCGCAAAAATCTACACGCAAGCGCACGTGATCACAAGTAATATATTAAGTTCGATCCCACAGAGACTGGTGAATTAAGAATACGCACCTATGCAACAATGTATGAGTAATTTTCACTGCTAAGACAATTAACAAGGATGTGTTCTTTTATACTAATAACTAAATTACTAATCAAAATCAGAATAGGAAAACACATGGGATTCTAACTTCATTATCGAATTCATCTAGAATTGAAATTACTGATTAACATGTGACTGTTGATCCTAATCAGACAACACGAAAGTAATACATGCCAACTCTCGTTGCACACATATCATACCAATCAAAATCCGCAATTAAGACAGAAATCTCATGGACACCAACAAAGCTCAGACCCTATATCTCTATAGCGGTAGTGTAAGCAGAGAGGTTTAATAGCAAGTCATCTATCGTGATTACACAGGGTGATAAAAATAGTTCAAGTCTACCACAAATTATGCTTCATTCACATAATCCTATGTTTACATGGCATAGTTCTAAATTCAATCATCCACTCTCGCTTCAGAAAGAATTAACAAACAAACACTTAGAAGTTAGCTACGCTCCTAAGAAGAATAAGCACGGCTCATGCAAAGAAATCAACGTACGTCACACAATCAAGCAATTAATATTCGTTACTAGACTACATCGATAAATCCATTAGAATCCCATGAAGGCGGTTAGTTCATAATCGAACTAATCGACATCATGGGTTCTAGTGAAACATGATAAATAAAAGATGAGAATTAAGCGGAATAAAAGTGCTTGAATTAATAATAAAGAACACAACGTTACAGAATTGATGTTCACGATTTCGCTCGAAACTGTCACTTCCTCGCGAAGAACGATCCAATACAATACTGATAATGTGCTTGATTACAAGAGAAAAACTGATAAAATACTATATTACGATATTCTACGATACAAGTGAGGCTAGGGTTTTTACACATGAGAAATTAGATACATTGACCAAGTCAACCGGGCCTTGACCGCTTCTAAAATCCGTCAGAAAAGCTCCAAAATCGGCCCGGAACAGCTCTGCTGGGCGCGGCCGCGCTAAACTAGCGCAGGCGCGCTAGTGGGACAGTAGCTAGCGCGGGCGCGCTAAAATCTAGCGCGGGCGCGCTACTGTCTGCCACTGGCAGCCCGTTTCTTCGTTTTTTAGCTCGTTCTCGCGTGCATGCCCTTCCTCGCTCTATTACCACTTCCGTAGGTGATCACGGTTGCATTTAGCACATGCAACAAGCCCTTTAAACCCCTAGATAGCTCTAGTGGACGAGTGTGTTCTCGTGAGGGTTTGTAGAAGATGTACCCACAAAATCCCAAGTCGTGATGAATCCACAATTCTCTATTCTTGCAAATAATGCACCAAAAACAACCTAAAATGATAGGAAAATCACTTCATCACCTCAACTCGTGACCTGCACAGAAAAACACTAAAAACACATCAAAAGACACTAAACACTTAAGTACAACCAACCAATTTAAGTGGAAATGAAGGCCTATAAGTGTGTATAAATACCACTTATCAACAGTAAACTGTGGATTTAACGAATAGCAAGTTTAGCACAACTTGAAAGCTTACAAGCACTTTGAACACTTTGAAATGAATGAGAATGAGCCATATTTATAGGCAAATCTCAAGAACTAGGCAAGACAATGGTGGCAAAGACAATCTAGTGGTTGCTATGACAATTTGGCACTTTGTCTTGCTGAAAAACATAAGGTAAGACAATCATAAGCATTGTCTATAGCTTAGAAAGGACAATCTGAAGTGGTAAGACAATCCCAGGGGCACGGTAAGACAATCAGGGCACGGTAAGACATCTGTAGGATTGTCTTACACTCCAAACGGTAAGACAATCTGTAGGATTGTCTTACACTCCAAACGGTAAGACAATCATCCTGCTTGTCTTGGAAGTCACACGGTAAGACAATCAGAATGATTGTCTTGCCATCTGCAGGTAAGACAATTGCAAGGGACGGTAAGACAATCTGTGGGATTGTCTTACCGTGTGTTGGAGGAAGGAAATGGCACGGTAAGACAATCTGTTTGATTGTCTTACCTTGTTATTTCTTAAGACAATCATAGTAATTGTCTTTCCTTTTGAACCAACAAGACAATTGCTTATATTCCTTTAATTAATTAACCAATTAACATCCACTTAATTATATTAAATGCATAAATTCATAAATTAAATTAATTCGAGATAGAATTAATTTAATAAATAAATTACACATCATATATAATTATTTTGAGAAGTGGATTAAATAATTAGATAATCAATTATCCATTTTCTTCTTCTTTAGAGTCTTCAGTCTTCTGTAGACAATTAAGATCTTCGACTTGAGTGAACAGCCACTTTCTTTTGACGTAGAATATTTAATCAGATGAGCTGATACACAAATGTACTGTCTGGTTCATCTGTAACTAGCTCAATTAAATATTCCTTGTCATTTAAACAATTAAGCTGTGACTTGTTCGTCGATTCTTCGTCTTCTTAGTTCTTCTTCATTTGTAGACACAATGATGGAATCTTCTGAATAAATAAAGTATTGAAACTTTATACCTTCTGATCTTCTGGACGTGCTACAAAGATTATTTGTACACTGAGGCTTGATCATATTAATGAACTTCTTCAGTGGTTTGCAGCAGCATCCTGAAATTCTTCTGACATAAAATCTTCAATAAATCATTTGACGTTCTTCGTACGGATTCCGGATAACAGTACTTGCTATTTACTTGCTTTCTTATCAGAGTTGAGTTGATTCCTCTTAAATACAAATAGGCTTAACATATGCCTTTCAGATAGAATCCCAGTTGACTGCACCAGGCACACCCCAGCAGAACGGTGTAGCAGAGAGAAGGAACCGGACTCTTTTAGAGAGTGTTAGATCGATGATGAGTTATTCGGATTTACCCAAGTCATTTTGGGGACATGCCTTAGAGACAGCAGCTTATCTTCTGAACTTAGTACCTTCTAAGTCGGTTCCTAAAACCCCTTTAGAATTGTGGACCGGGGACAAACCGAGTCTGAGACACATTCGGATATGGGTTGTCCAGCACATGTGCTGAACAAGAACGCGACTAAGCTAGAATCTCGTACAGAAGTAAAGCTGTTTGTAGGCTACCCCATGGGAACAAAAGGTTATTTATTTTATAGTCCTAAGGATCGGGATGTCACTGTTAGCACCAATGCAAGATTCTTAGAGGAAGACTATATAATGAATCACAAACCCATGAGTAGTATCATTTTAGAGGAACTTGTGGAGGGGCGAATAATGAACCTGTAGTACAAGTTAAACAACCACAGCAGACTGTGCAACCGGTGACTAATACCGCACCAGTTCCTCGTCGTAGTGGGAGGGTTGTTCGACAGCCCGACAGATTCAAGTTTTTGGGAGAGTCTTCGGACTTGGTCTCTGGTGACATGGTGATGATTCCCAGACATATGAAGAGGCAATACAAGACAAAGATGCAAGTCTTTGGCAAAAGGCAATGGATTCGGAGATGGAATCAATGTATTCTGATCAAGTCTGGGAGCTCGTGGAACCACCCAAAGGTGTAAAACCTATTGGATGTAAGTGGGTCTACAAGAAAAAGAGGGGATCAGACAAAAAGGTGAAAGCCTGGAAAGCAAGACTTGTTGCGAAAGGGTATACTCAGAAAGAAGGTATCGATTATGAGGAAACCTTTTCGCCAGTAGTCATGCTGAAGTCAGTCCGTATTCTTTTATCTATAGCAGCTCATCTCGATTATGAGATTTGGCAAATGGATGTCAAGACAGCTTTCCTTAATGGAAATCTTGAGGAAACCATCTATATGCAGCAACCAGAGGGATTCATTAAAGAAGGCCGAGAGCATCTTGTGTGTAAGCTGAAGAGGTTTTATTTATGGACTTAAACAAGCTTCTAGGTATTGGAACATTCGCTTTGATCAGTCAGTCCAGTCGTATGGATTTGATCAATGTCCAAGCGAAGCATGCATGTATAAGAGATGTGAGGGAAATGCAGTGGTTTTTCTAGTGCTTTATGTTGATGACATTTTACTCATTGGAAACAATGTTAAGATGTTGTCTTCAATAAAGGCATGGCTGTTCAAACAATTCGAAATGAAGGACTTAGGTGAAGCAACATACATCCTTGGGATCAAACTTATAAGGGATCGCAAGAAAGGATGTTGGCTTTATCTCAGGAGCCCTCCATAGATGACGTATTAGCTCGTTTTAACATGCAGGACTCCAAGAAGGGTAATTTACCCTTCAGACATGGAGTTACTCTATCAAAGAGGCAGTGTCCTTCGACACCTAAGGAGATAGAGAACATGAAGGCAGTTCCGTATGCTTCGGCATGTGGGAGCCTAATGTATGCAATGTTATGTACGAGGCCTGATATCTGCTTTGCCGTGGGCATGGTTAGCAGATACCAGTCAAACCCAGGACAGGAACATTGGAGTGCTGTGAAAGCAATACTCAAGTACCTGCGAAGGACTAAGGAGTATATGTTGGTTTACAAGTCCTCTGATTTATTGCCTCTGGGATATACCGATTCGGATTTCCAGGCAGATAAGGATAAGAGAAAGTCCACCTCGGGATGTGTTTTTACTTTGGGAGGTGGAGCCGTAATATGGAGGAGTGTGAAGCAGAAATGCATCGCAGACTCAACCATGGAAGCCGAATATGTGGAAGCCTCTGAGGCAGCCAAAGAGGCTATATGGTTCCGAAAACTTCCTGCTGGATTTGGATGTGGTTCCTAATCTGCCACAGCAGAAGTAATATCCGGGATTTCGACGTGTATTTATTATATCAGTATGTGAATATTTTGTGAATATTATGTGAATTAATTGTGAATTAGATGTTAAGTGACTTGTTGAATGATTGCCTATGTGTGTTATGACTTGTAAGATTATAATTTTTATCTGATCAGATCAAAATATGGAGAATTTAGGCATTTACCTGGTAAATTATGGATTATTATATGATTTGATATTTGATTTAAGGATTTAATTAAGTATATTATAAAATATTATTATTAATTGATTTTAAACCCGTTTACTCGATAAATAAACCCCGGGGGGGCTTCCGGGAAAATATCGCCGGTTTGTTATTTGAGACATTCTGAACAACTTTCGTGTTTTAACTTTTCCCATCTGGTGTACGGATTTACGTGACAGAATTTCGAAACGATTTTATGAATATTTTATTATTAATTATCGTATCAATAATTGTGTACACCGGATAATTTTAACACCCTAGATTATTTTGACTCAAGCAGTATATTTTCGTACTTCGTAACATATTTGAAACCTCAAGCCATTCTCACTTACATTGCTTCTTCTACAAACACCAGATTGTTTTCACCATATACTTGATCTTTCTTTCAACTTCAAGCCATTCTTCAGACATTGTGATGATACTTAAACCTATTTCTGAATTGTCTTTTAATCTTGATAAGTATTGCACCCTTGGTGATAATAATTCTGATTGGACAATTCTGATTCTGTCTTGGTAATATTGCTTCTATTCGAATGATATTGATTCTGAATTACTGAGATATTGTTGATTTCATTATATTGTTAAAGAATTGGATTGTTTTATAAATGTGGACCAGATTCGTGGTCAGACCAGATTCGTGCTCATTAGGCCAATGTGTACCTTGGATCCAGTGATAGAGCTTGGTATGTACCTGGCTCGGGGTTAGTGCGTGACTGATCAGCAGCCTAACCTTGGTTTTTAAATAAAATATATGAATATCCAATTCTAATCACTGCTTTATAAAGGGAATTTGATATCTTGATTCGTTTTTATGGATAAATGTTAAACTTCAGTTTCTTGTTTATATTACTTGCTGAGCTGTAAGCTCACTCTTGCGATTCCTTATGTTCTTTTCCAGTGAAGAAAAAGACTACTGTTAGCGAGGACCCACAGGCTAGTCATCAAGCTAAGGTATCAGGATGAGTGTTGGGAAGCCTTGCTAGGAGTTGCTGATATTATGAACTTTTGAGTGTCTTTGGTGTGTAAGCACTGCGTTTTATGTTTGTAAATTGTAAGATATTGACTGGGATTCGACGTATTGTAATATAAGTTATGTTGTGGCTTGTTTCATACTATAACCTGGAGCGATCCGTGGATGTTTAGGGTCAATGCATATATTATTATTGTTTACAGGTTTATATTGTGGTGTGACCCCCAAGTCTATGACCTGGATTTGGAGGGCGTCACAGGTTGGTATCAGAGCTACAGGTTATGAGTCAATGAAACAAGCCTAGATTATCGGGTTTGGGTAGAGGGATTAAGATTAGAAGTGAGTGATAGGTAGATAGAACGTTGAGAGGTGAGTAATAGTGACTAATAGGTATTCTTATTATCAGAGATTCTTATGTATGCGTTATCATATGACTTTCAGGTATTCACGATGTCAGACCCTATCATTCCCTTATATCCCTAGCATTCAGACACCACTGTTAGTGGACCCCCACCCCCTCAGATACCAGAGCCTCGCCCTCCTGTTTCACCCACTTTGGAGGAGGTGTTGGCTGCAGCAGCAGTAGTTCCTCCCAGACACATAGCCTCGACCTCTCGTGCTAGGCCTCTCATACGTGGACCCCCACCCAGTACCCCCAGTTCCACCCGAGGTTCCTCTGTTCATACCTCCTTTCGTACCGCACAGCACCCTGTCCCTTACCATGAGTATGAGGCGATGAGGATGGAGCGCCAGTTGCTTCTTGGGCAGGTTAGGGAGTTAGAGCGTGTTATTCAGATGATGGACCCTGGTAGAGCTGAGCGAGAGCTGAGGCAGAAGATTGTAGATGTCAGGGAGATTGCAAGGGCGAAGCTTGGTGCCGTAGCTGAAGATCAGAGTACCTACAATGATCTAGTAGAGTGGGCCATATGGATGATGAAGGAGCTGGACAAGCTTGGAGGTCCTACTTTTCCTTGGAGTTAGACAGTGGTAGTTACAGAGTGGTGGTACCATGTACATTAGTGTGTAGTGTGTAGTATATCGTCAACCAATTTTGACCCTGTATAGACTAGCGGTGCTGACTAGTGTGTAGGTTGGATGTTATGTTTTACTTTTGACAAGCGCTTGGCGCTGATGTACCCCAGCTCTTTATATATATCAGAACTTTTCCTTTTCATACCGTCTTTTACTTTATTGCACCTGTCTTACTTACCTTACATATCGCACTTGTTTTATTTTGCAAACTGTACCTGATATAAACCCTGTGATATTATTGTACCCTGTTTTTTTTCATCATTACTCTGTTCTGTAAGGAAGCATGCGATTTATTTAATTAAATGATCAAAAATGTTTTCAAAAATAAATATTCTGTTTATAAAAACAATTGTTAAAGTTTTGGAGGTTAAATAAACTGCTTGTTTCTTTACAGAGCTATGCCTCCTGGAAGACAAAACCGTGCAAACAAACGTGATGATAACAATGATAATAACAATCCAGAACGTACCATGGCCCAGATTCTTCAGATCTTGGCCCAACAGACTGCCAACCTGACTCAGCAGCAGGAAAGGCAGGCTAATCCCCAGGTTACTTTCAAAAACTTTCAGTCTGTTAATCCCCAAGAGTTTAAGGGTTCAGCGGACCCTATTGAGGCTAGGGTATGGTTGAAGGAAATTGAAAAGGCATTTGTGTTAGTCAAAGTGAGAGATGAGCAGAAGACTGAGTTTGCTAGTTATTATCTGAAGGAGAAAGCCACCTATTGGTGGAAGTCTGTAAGGGCAATGGAAGAGACGGAGGATGTTACATGGGATAGGTTTAAGGAGTTGTTTTTGGAGAAATACTTTCCTCAATTTCTTCAGGATCGAATGGAGTTACAGTTTTTAGAATTGAAGTAGGGAGACATGTCTGTGGCTGAGTATGAGATAAAGTTTGCTGAGTTGGCCAGGTTTGTTCCAACCTATATAGATACTGATAGGAAAAGGGCTAAGAGATTTCAACAGGGTTTAAAAGCATGGATTAGGGGAAAGCTAGCCATATTGGAATTAGATACTTATGCAGCTGTAGTTCAGAAGGCAATGATAGCGGAAACAGAAAGAGAAATGTCTCAGAAGGAGAAAGAGAGAAAGAAGCGTAAGCCAGAGCATCATGAGGGACAGTTTCAGCAGGGGAAGTTTCAGAATTTTAACAACCCGAAGAAAGGGAAATTCCAGCCGGGGAGAAATCCCACTTTTAAGAAACCAGATGTAGGTGGTAGTGGACAAGGTAACCGTCCAGCTATTGGAAATCAACCAAGGCCTCCATTGCCGGAGTGCCAGATATGTGGAAAGAGACACGGAGGAGTCTGTAATAGATTGAATGTGGTGTGTTATAAGTGTAATAAAAAAGGGCACTATTCTAGGGAATGTCAGGACCCACCAGCAAAGAACCTAATGATTCGAGACCAATCAGCAAGGAATCAACCCAATAGGACTCCAGCAGCTGGAATAACATGTTTTAGATGCAGAAAACCGGGACATATGGTGAAGGATTGCAAAGTACCAGCTCCAGGTAACCCTACACTTAGAATCATGGGATCCACTTCAGCAGTTACAGAAGTTCCTAGAGCCAGAACCTACAACATGACTATGAGAGATGCAGTTCAGGATGCCGACGTTGTGGCAGGTACGCTTAATGTGAATTCCTTATGTGCCAAGGTATTAATTGATTCTGGAGCTACTAGATCATTTATTTCTGAAGATTTTGTGCCTAAATTGAATTGTCCTATAGAGTTGCTTAATGAGGCTATGAATATAGAGTTGGCTAATCAGGATCGTGTCCCTGTTAGTCAAATTTGTAGGAAATGTGAAGTTGAAATCTTAGGGAATAAGTTTTGTGCCGATTTTATACCTTTCAAGTTGGGAGAGTTTGATGTTATCCTAGGAATGGATTGGTTATCGAAGCATAATGCTCAGATAGATTGTCGTAATAAGAAGGTGATGTTAAGAGCACCGAACGAGTGGATAATAGTATTTCGAGGGCAGAAACAGATAAAGAAATTTTTAACTATGATTCAAACGAAGAGATTATTACGTCAAGGTTGTGAAGCTTATATAGCATATGTAACTGATCAGAGCCGAGAACTACTGAAGCTTGAAGATAATCCTGTAGTAAACGAGTTCCCAGATGTATTTCCAGATGAGTTACCTCCAGATAGAGAAATTGAATTTGCAATAGATTTAGCACCTGGAACCGAACCAGTATCTAAAGCCCCGTATAGGATGGCACTAGTAGAAATGAAGGAATTGGTAACCCAGTTACAAGATTTGCTAGAAAAAGGAGTGATTAGGCCAAGTGTGTCCCCATGGGGATCACCTGTACTTTTTTTGAAGAAGAAGGACGGTAGTATGAGGTTATGTATTGATTATCGGGAACTTAATAAGTTAACTATTAAGAATAGATACCCATTACCCCGTATAGATGATTTGTTTGATCAATTGAAGGGAGCGAGATGTTTTTCGAAGATTGATTTAAAATCGGGATACCATCAGCTAAAGATTAAACATGAAGACATACCTAAAACAGCTTTTAGAACCCGATATGGCCACTATGAGTTCTTGGTGATGGCCTTTGGATTAACCAATGCCCCCGCGGCTTTTATGGATTTAATGAACAGAGTCTTTAAACCATATTTGGATAAATTTGTGATTGTATTCATAGATGATATTTTGATTTATTCCAAAACCACTGAGGATCATGCAACCCACTTAAGGATGGCTTTAGAGACATTGAGAAGAGAGAAGTTGTATGCTAAGTTTTCAAAGTGTGAATTCTGGTTACAAGAAGTTCAATTTCTAGGTCATATAGTCAGTAAGGAAGGAATTAAAGTAGATCCCTCCAAGATCGAGGCAATTATGAATTGGGAAAGGCCAAGAACACCAACAGAAGTCAGAAGTTTCTTGGCTTTGGCAGGCTATTATAGAAGATTCGTTCAAGATTTCTCAAGGATTGCTGTACCAATGACAAGGCTTACCTGGAAAGAAGAAAAGTTCGTGTGGACTGAAAAGTGTGAAGAAAGTTTCCAGGAATTGAAGAAATCTAAAAGTACTCATTATTATCACATCAACTGCTAAGATACTCCAGCTTTGTTACAGTACCTCATCATCCGTTGATGGGTCAATCCGATCAATTGATAATGCCTTGGCATGCCATCAATTGATCAGCTACATGCAATTTTATTCTAAGTAAGAATAAAATACTTTGTATCATCAAGCATCACATATTCCTAACAATCTCCCCCTATTTATATCTGTAAGAATTTCAGATATAAATTTGAGGTGCTTGATGATTACACAACACACAATAAAGAAAACATATATCTTTGCATTAAGAAGAGAATTTTAATTGCTCAAAGATAAGAGTTTTACAATGATTGGATTTTTGCTCCTCTAGTCTGAGCAGATGTTCAAGGTTTCCATTTCCTCTGTTTGGCCAGTTTCTTGTTTATCTCCCTCTCTAGATCTTCAATGAACTTGGCCTCCTCTGTGATCTTAGAATTGAGCTTTTTCTGCATTGCCCTCAAGATGTCCACATCAGCATTTCTAGCATGATCCTTCAATCTAAAAAATCTCTTAATGCATGACTCTGAAAGTCATCAATCAGTGTCAGGAAGAGACAACCTTAAAGGGAGATCAGAGGGTTCATTCCATTTCTTTCTTATGTCTTCAATCCTTTTGAGGATTTCACTCTTAACTCCTTGTGAATATGAGGTCCTATTGTCTAACTTCAAGTACACTGTCTTCAAATCATTGTAGTCTTGATCCAAGATCCTCTCCAGTGGCCATGTGATTCTAGATTGAGAAGAGTAGTGGAATTCCAACCTCTCTGGAAGTTTATTAGTTCTTGTCAAGGACTTCACACTTAACAACTCATTCAGAAACAGCTCAATTGTTGGTTGTTCACTGATATGAAATGCATAAGCATAAGTAGATTTAGGGACCTTGACAATCTCTGGCACAGGATGAATCACTACTTCTCTTGAGGGAGACTTGACCTGAACAGGTCCAACTGGATCATGCCTTTTTGGATTTCCTCCTTTCTTCTTGATGTTACCAGGCATATGTTTGGCCTTGCTTCCAGTTTTGCTTTTCTTTGGCCTCAAAAAATCTGCCAGCTCATCCTCTTTAGTCACAAAGATTTTTGGAAAGTTCATGGATGAGATGTCAAACTCTACTGGCTCTTCTTTTAGCTCTTCTGGATTTATGATTGGTTCCGGTTGAACAGTAGAAGTAGGGGGTGGATCCTGTCTTGGAGACTTGACTTTTTCCTCTTCATGCACCACAGTCAGATTTGGTACATTTTTCTTCACACCAGCCCTAGCCTTCTTTCTAGCTTTCTTCTCCAGATTCTTCTTGGCTTCATCCAGGATTTATTGCTAAATAGAAATGTTGGACTCATCATCAGCCAAATCACCCAACTCCTCATCAAGTTCTTCTAGGAGCTGTGCAGCAAACTTCTCAATTTCTGCATCTTCATTCGCAAAAGGCCCTTGGGATCTTTCTTGTTCTTCTTTGGCCTTAGCATACAAGGGGTGTCCAGGAGGCACACAGATAATTTCATTATTCCTTGTAATGTAAGAAAATTCAGAACTCCACACAGAGTCTTGATCTAATTTGCCAACAACCAGCTTTGGCTTGACAGGCTTCCGTTCTGCAATATCTTTGGCTTCTTGTTCAGCTCTTTCCTTCTCAGCCTTCTCTCTTTCTTTCTTTTCTTCCTCAATTTCATCCCACTTCTTGCCAAATTTACCCATATGAATGGCAAGACCAAGTAGCTTAGATTTGTCTGATTTTGGCATAGCAAAATCTTCAGCTAACTTGTTCTTACCATGTGGCTTTCTTGGAGATGGAGGGTCAATCAGAACGGTATAAACTCATTAACTTCAGATGACTCACCTTGACATCATATACTTTTGACTATGACAGTCTTGGCTTTCTTAGGTGGCATCTTCTTCTTTGGAGCTGGAGGACCCTTAGATTTTGGGACTAGAGCAAGTTGCTCCCCCTTAGTTGGTGACTCCCCCTCAGTTGTAGGCACTTGATCTATAGAGAGTAGAGGAAGAGTTGTAGAATTTTCAGGAATGGTTGATGGTAGAGCTGTAGAGGTGGCAATGACAAGTGTAGATGGAGTTGTAGATGATGGTAGTGTAGGAGAGACTTGTGGCAGAATAGAGGTTGTAGCAGTAGTAGTGGTGGTAGCTCTTGTAGAATTCTCCCCCTTTTTAGAATCATCAAGCAAATCATGTGGAATGGGAATGTTCTGAGCTTGGAGGAGAGTGAGAAGTAACTTCGGTTGAGTGTTTTGATTGATGAGCACTTGATTAAGCTGACACTCAACATCTGAGACTCTCTTGTCTAGAGCATCAATTGAGGTAGCCATGGTAGACTCTTTATGAAGTCTAGATCTGATGTTGGCCATGGTGTCATAAGAAATTCTGGCCTCCAAATTCTTCTTGTTGTCATCCCTGACTTCAGAAACAGCATGATGAAGATTTCCAATTTCCTGTCTGAGTTGAGTAAGATGAGATTTGTGAAGTCTCAAATTATCCTTCACAAACATAGAGAGAGTTTTCTTGATGGGGTCTTCATCTGCTTCCCACTCCATAGCCCTTTTGTATTGCCTTAAAATCTCCATTTTGGTGTCACCAAAATTGAAGTTTTGGCTGAACACCCAATCTGGCATTTTAGAAGGCCCAGCTACTTCTTCATCTTCATCATCATCTTCATCAGCAAAGGAATCATCATATTTGGAATCATCCTGTGTAGAGAGCATGCCCTTAGGAACAGCAGCATGTGCAAGTTGTGCTCTCTCCAGTGCTTCAGAAATGTGAAGCAACCCCAAAGTCTCCTCTGCTTGGACATTGGATTGGCCAGCCATAACTTGATAGGCTGACACAGGATGACAAATTGAGAAGCATCCAAGTGGTCCATAGCAGGTTCCAGCCCTATGTCTCATGTACCTGCATTTCCCTCAAGTTCTCTATTTTCTTGCATCAGGGTCTCACCCTGGCTCACCACACACTCACCTTCACCTTTTAAGATGGAACTCACAAATTCTCCTTTTGCCTGGGAGGAAGAAATTCCCAGCCCCTCACTCACAGCCTCTCCTTTTGCCTGTCTGCATGACAGCCTCTCCTCTATCTCACTTTCTCTCAGTCCTATAAGTGTAGTAACAATAATGAGTTCTTCACTAGCAGCTCTTGTGACAGCATGATGGTCTAGTTGAGTATCATCTGCTAGTGGAACTTCTTCTATCAATGGCTGAGGAATAGCCATTGATGCTACATTGTCATTCATCAACGGCTGATTGCTGTTAAGCACACCCGTTGACAGAACAGCACTTACCGATTGGTGAGAAATACCGATCGATGATTTGAAAAGATTAGTAGTTGATACATTAGCTGTGACAACTAGAGAATCTGTGAAGAGTGAGGGAGTTGGTAATTCCACAACTTCACTAGTTGTCTGTGAAGGAACAGATTGATGACCCAACAAATCCTGTGAAGGATGATCATCAATTTCAGAGATTGGCTTCTCCAAGTGCAGAGTTGGAGAATTTGGGTGGGGGAAGTTGTACAGTAAATCAACTTCCTCCATATTGAAATCTGTGATTGGAGAGAGTGTTTCAACTTGAGGGGGCTGTGACTCCACATTTGCTGGAGCCACATCAAACTGAATTTGAGAAGAGTTTTGTACTATCACAAAATCTGTGATTTTGGACTGTACAGAGGAGTGTGTGCCAAGTGCCCTTTTTTTGGTTCTTCTTGAAAAGGTTTTGGGTGGTGTTTGGTCTGTGTCCCTTCCCCTCTTGTTCTGTGCTCTTGGAGGAGAGCTCTTTTTTCAATAGTGGCATCTTTTTGAGAAGATGTCACCAGAGATGTGTTTAATTCCATATTAATCACCACATCTTTTCGGGAAGATGTGGGATGGCTTGGCAGGTTATCACTTATCTCTCCCACCTTATTCTGGGGGCTTTTTTGATGTTCACCCCTCCCCTCACCACTAATCTCCTTCACACTCCCCTCAGGTTGTGTGGTAGACGTTACAACTGGTGCCTTTTGGGAGACACCAGAGGTGGATTTCTTGGATTTGGATTTTGAGATTTTCTTGGGTTTGGCAGCTTGGGTAGGAAGTTGGGGGTGTTCAACTTCCATTACTGCACTAGAAGTAGAAAAATTTGAGAGTTGGAAGAAGTAATAGGAGCAGAAGGTACCTACATGAGTGATGGAAGTGACAAGGGTACTTGCTCATTTGCAAGTATTCTCATCAAATCACCACAGACTCTTTTGCTTTGCACCCAGCAATCCATCTTGTTATCTGGCTGTGCAATTACTAAATTCTTGACCAGATGGTTACCAATAATCATCAAGAATCTAGCAAAATAAATATTATTGGGTATTCCCTCATGTGGACCCAATTTAGCAGCAATTTCATACAAGACTAAGTTACCAATGTTAAAATAATCATCAGTCAATAGCATGTAGAACATGGTTTGCATAGACATGGTGAAAGCATCATAGTTAGACACTTTACCAGAAAAGACCTTAATAAAAGAGTCACACAGAAAACTCCACTCTTTGCGCATATGGCGCCTAAGAATCTGTCCTAAGTTTGACAAATCACCATTGTAGTGCATATTTCTAAGCATGCTAACAATTTCATTATCATTAGGCAGTCTATCAGTAGAATTCCCAGGGAGATTAAGAGCAACCCTAACAGTTTCACCATCAATATTATAACTAACATCAGTAATTATAACAGACAGAGTTTTAGAAGATGGGTTATACTTGGCAGATGTCCACATTTGCTCAACAATCTCACAGAAGATAGTTGGAGCATGAAGTATAGCATAAGAACACTTACATTCCTTGATGAAGTCCATCATGGTATGAAAAGCTTCAGTCTTTTTCGCTTCTTTATCTACATATGCAACGTGATTGTTCTGCTCATATATGAACCTAGTTTTGCTCGTGTTCTTGACAATAGGCGCCATTGATGAAAAAGCTTAAGAAAAGATTAGGGCTTGTAGGAGTTGAGAGTGAGGAGAGAGTTAAGAGTTTGCAGATGCAGATGAAAAGTGAATAAAATTAAAGGCAAACTATTTATGCTCTCAGTAAAAAGTAAATGAAGTAACCGTTCAAAAAGTAGCCAAGCGTCATCAACCGATATATACACATATGTATGTATATATCGATCGATAATTTAATTAGGAACTAACGGTTGATATTTTAATATATCAATGGCTAAATAAAATAGCCATTGATATGTCAAAATTCCAATCATTTATCCAGTGATATGTGACGCACTATCAATTGCTAAAATAGCGATCGATAGTGATCATTCAGATTAAGACAACGTAATATCCCATCTGTCACATATCACGGGCTGCATAAAATAAAATAAAAATTAACTAGAGAAATTTAACATACCAAGTTCACTTACTAATCTTGAGAATGTAGATTCATCAAGTGGTTTGGTACAAATATCTGCTAGTTGATTTTCACTGGGAACAAAATGGAGCTCAATTGTTCCATTCATCACATGTTCCCTAATGAAATGATACCTGATGTCAATGTGCTTTGTTCTTGAGTGCTGCACTGGATTCTCAGTTATGGCAATAGCACTTGTGTTGTCACAGAGAATAGGGATTTTGGAGATTTTCAATCCATAATCCACTAATTGATTTTTCATCCATAAAATCTGTGCACAACAACTTCCAGCTGCAATATATTCAGCTTCTTTTTTCTGAACCAAGAAACCAGCTTATTTCCTAGAAATTGACAAGTACCAGTGGTGCTTTTTCTGTCAATTCTACATCCTGCATAATTAGCATCTGAAAAACCAATTAAGTCAAAACCAGAATCTCAAGGATACCAAATGCCAAGATTTGGAGTACCCTTGAGATATCTGAAAATCCTTTTAATTGCTATCAAATGAGGTTCCCTAGGATCAGCTTGGAATCTAGCACAAAGACAAGTGGCAAACATTATATCAGGTCTACTAGCTATTAAATATAAAAGTGAGCCAACCATGCCTCTATAACTTGAAATGTCCACTTTCTTTTCCTTAGTATTCAATTCAAGTTTAGTGGCAGTGGCCATGGGAGTTTTAGCAGTTGAGCAATTTATAAGATCAAACTTTTTCAATAAGTCATAGACATATTTAGTTTGACTGATAAATATAGCATCACTAACTTGTTTGACTTGCAAACCAAGAAAGTAAGTCAGTTCTCCCATCATGCTCATTTCATATTTACTTTGCATTAGCTTGGCAATCTTTTTTCAAAGTTTCTCATCTGTAGACTCAAATATTATGTCATCCACATAAATCTGAACAAGTATACTAGAGCCATTAACATTTCTATAAAATAAAGTTTTATCTACAGTACCTCTTGTGAAGTGATTCTCAAGAAAGAACTGTGATAAAGTGTCATACCAGGCTCTAGGTGCTTGCTTCAGTCCATAGAGAGCTTTCAAGAGAAGATATACAAATTCTGGAAAATTTGGATCCTCAAAACCAGGTGGCTGGCTTACATAGACTTCTTCTTCAAGCTCACCATTCATAAAATCACTCTTGACATCCATTTGATAGACTTTGAAATTGGCATGAGCAGCATAAGTAAGAAAAATTCTGATTGCTTCAAGTCTAGCTACAGGGGCAAATGTCTCATCATAATCTATTCCTTCTTCTTGACAATAGCCCTTCGCAACCAGTCTTGCTTTGTTCCTTGTTATCACACCATTTTCATCCATCTTGTTTCTGAATACCCATCTTGTACCAACAATTTCTCTATCTTTTGGCTTGGGTACCAGCTTCCACACTTTGTTCCTTTCAAACTGATTTAGCTCCTCTTGCATAGCTAGAATCCAGTCAGGATCAAGAAGGGCTTCTTCAACCTTTTTAGGTTCTTCCTATGATAGAAAGCTGCTATATAGACATTCATCCATAGTTGCTCTTCTTGTTTTGACACCAGCAGTTGCATCTCCAATTATAAGCTCAAAGTAATGATCCCTTGTCCATTTTCTTTGTGGGGGAAGATTTGATCTGGATGAACTTGCTTCATTTGTAAAGTCAGTTTTATTTTGAGAAGCTCCCCCTAAGTGTATGGACCTTAACCTACTAGCCATTGATGGACTAGTATTGGATAAATCATTAGCCATTGATGTAGACTAAGTTACATCAAATACTGTACTAGTATTGGGTAAAATATTACCAGTTGATGAAGGAACTGCACCATAATTCAAGTTTTCAACACAGTCATCATCATCACTCTCTAGTTCAATTACTCCTTCAGTTTCATTTTCAAATTGAAGAACATCATGAAATCCTTCATCATCTAAGCCTTGAATTTTCTTGTCATCAAACATCACATGGACAGATTCCATAACAATGTTTAATCTTAGGTTATAAACTCTATAGGCTTTTCCAACAGCATATCCAACAAATATTCCTTCATCTGCCTTTGCTTCGAATTTACCAAGATTCTCACCTTGATTTCTTAACACAAAATACTTGCATCCAAAGACATGCAGAAAGTTCAATGTTGGCTTCTTCCCTTTAAAAAATTGATAGAGGGTCATTCCTTGTGCTTGATTTATCAGAGAGATATTTTGAGTGTAACATGCCGTGTTAACAGCTTCAGCCCAAAAGTAAGTTGGTAATTTTGATTCTTCAAGCATTGTTCAAGCAGCTTCAATAAGAGTTCCGTTCTTCCTTTCAACTACACCATTTTGTTGAGGAGTTCTTGCAGCAGAGAACTCATGGTGAATGCCTTTATCTTCACAGAAACTCTTCATAATAGAGTTCTTGAACTCAGTCCCCTTATCAATTCTGATCCTTGAGACTTTTCTTCCGGGATAAATGTTGTCAACTATCTTAATATGATTGATGATGATTTTACTCGCTTCATCCTTGGTATGAAGAAATAAGTCCAAGTAAATCTTGTAAAATCATCCACAATCACAAGGCAGTATTTCTTCTTTGAAATGGACATGATATTGACTGGTCCAAACAAATCCATATGAAGAAGCTGTAGAGGTCTATCAATTGAGGATTTCAGTTTGCTTTTGAAAGAGGACTTTATTTTCTTTCCAATTTGACAAGTATCACAGGGACCATCCTTGGAAAATTCCAACTTTGGCAGTCCTCTAACAAGATCTTTTCTTACAAGATCATTCATGGCCTTGAAATTCAAATGGGACAATTTCTTATGCCATAGCCAACTGTCATCCAAACTTGCTTTGCTGAACAAGCAAGTGAGAGAATCTGCACTGGTAGAGTTGAAATCAGCTATGTTGACATTTCCCTTCCTCTTTCTAGTTCAAACCACTTTGTTATCTTTCTTATCAGAGATAACATAGGCTTCTGTTGAGAACCAAACTTGATGTCCTCTGTCACATAGTTGACTGATGCTAAGCAAAATCGTGCTTAAGCCCTTTCACTAATGCAACATTGTCAATGATGACATTCCCTTTTGAAATTATGCCATATCCCAGAGTAAACCTTTTGCTGTCATCTCCAAAGGTTATACTTGGGCCAGCTCTTTCCTCAAACTTGCTGAGCAGGGTAGAATCTCCAGTCATGTGCCTTGAGCAACCACTATCAAGATACCAAAGATTCTTTCTTCCTCCCTACACAGATTCAAAACAATTTAATTTGATTTTGGTATCCAAGCAGGCTTGGGTCCAGTTTTGTTAGACACAACCTTTGGTTTAGAAGGTTTAGAAACAACTTCATCCTCAGAATTAATCTTCTTAACTTTAGGCATCACAACTGAGTTAGAGGAACCAACATTTGTAGAGTTCACAAAAAATTGATTTACATAAGCATGATTCATGTTATCATGATGATTGGGCATAGCAAACATGTTAAATGCACCAAAGTACGGATTAGGCATGAAAGGCATATTAGCATATTGAATGGGAGCATGTAGAAACATGGGCTTATAAGACAAGTGAGCATTCATCATGGGATTAGGCATGCAATGATCAAATGGAGCATTTTTGCAGTTAACAGCAAGATGATTAACACTACTACATTTAGAACAAGTTTTTCTGACAGCATTTTTGTCAGGTGTGTAATCATTCTTTTTGTTGATCCCAACACTACGCCATAGATGGGCAAATAAGACACTTTTCTAATGTAATGCCAATTTTGTGTTACAGTAGCCATACTTTTTGGACCTACCGTAATATTAATCAATTCAATGTTACCTTACATCACTACCAATTGTTACTTTAGAGCGTTTATGTTACAGTATGCTGGTGTTACGTTATATCATACATGTTGTAACATATCCCGTTACTCTTATGCTTATATTTTAATTCATAATTATTTTCAGTGGTCCCCACAACTGTACACGTCAGCTCATGTGGGACCCACAGCTGTACACATCAGCATATGGGCTCCACTATTGCTGACGTGGCAGTGGTGGGTCCCTCATCCTCCGACGTGGCAGTGGTGGGTCCCACATCCTCCGACGTGGCAGTGGTGGGTCCCACTACTGCTGATGTGGCGGTGGTGGGTCCCGCAACCGCTGACGTGGCAGTGGTGGGTCCCACATCCTCCGACGTGGCAGTGGTGGGTCCCACATCGGCTGACGTGGCGGTTGTGGGTCCCCCATCCGCTGACGTGGCAGTGGTGGGTCCCACCACTGCTGACGTGCTGGTTGTGGGTCCCACCACTGCCTGGGACCCACGGCTGCTGACGTGGCAGTGTTGGGTCCCATGGCTGCTGACGTGGCCGTGGTGGGCCCCACAGGCTGGGTCCCATCTTTGATTAAAAAGTTATCAACAAATTTTTGAAGGCCAAGGGAATCGAACCCTTGACCTCACACTTAACAAAACTCATTGCAAACCACTATAGCAACATTTCATTTGTTTAAAATTTTGCATTACTAGTTTATATCGGGTTCCTTTCTTTGCTGGGCTCTCACTTATCTAGCCCATTTCATCCATCACCGTGTTTCATCAATCTGGCCCATTTCTTTGCTTTTTGGTTTAAAAAAATCTTTGATTTGTTTAAAAAAATTATTTGCTTTGTTTAAAATAACCAGATTAATTTTTCAAAGTCTGCCATGATTTATTTTAAGAATAATTGTAATATAATTTTAAAAAACATATCAATTGGGTTTAATTCATTGAAGCATTGTAAAAATATTTTATGTATTTAAATATAATATATTGTAATATAATTATAAAAAACTTATCAATCGGATTTAATTTATTGAAGCATCGTAAAAATATTTTTTGTATTTAAAAATAATTGTAATATAATTTTAAAAAACATATCAATTGGGTTTAATGTATTTAAATATGCAGTGTTTAAATCAAAAAAATAATTGCCTTCAAACAAAAAAAAATAATGTTGCAAAAGAAACAAAGAGGCACCGAGTGTGATTAATGTGCCGTGTGTAATTGGTGATTGCACCACAGCCGAGGGGGTTTTTTTCACTGCCTTTATATAAACCCTCCAGCCGAGGGGGTCTTTTTTCATCTTTCTCAAGCAAAGTCGAGGGCCTCTTCATCTTCATCTTTCATTTTTCTCAAGCATCTAACTCGAGGGTTTAATTTCTCATCCTTTGAAAATGGCGTCTTCAAGGTAATCTTTCTTCATCTTCTACTTTATGCATGTTTCATTTTCGTTTCCTTTCATTTTTTTATCACTAATATTTTTTCTTTTTCATAGCAATCACTCTGCCTCCAACTCGGTAACACAGCAGCCCATATACACGGAGAATGTGGAGAAATCGTTGTGCAACCTGAACGGTCACTTGGCGACTCTCCGTGAACAGATGGTGGAGCTGAACCAGATGACTGCTACCCTGAACAAGATGGTGGAGATGCTCGGGGACGATCTGAAAGCTGTGATGGTGGAGCAGGCGGAACTGGTCCGGCGTCTGCGTCATGGGCGGGGATGATCAAAAGTCAGTTTGTTTGAAGACTTTTGATTATCAAAAGTATGAATCTTTTGATTTTATCGTTTTAAGTATGTTTGAATCTTTTGATTTAAGACTTTAAGTATGGTGGTTTAAGACTTTAAGTATTGTTTTAAGACTTTTGATTGAAGTTTGTATGGTGGTTTAAAGACTTCTGATCATTTTAAGGCAGTATGTTTTAAGTATGTGTGTTGATTTTAAGTATGTTGGTGATTTGATGATTTTAAGTATGTTTTAAGTATGGGTTTTAACTGACTTTTGTTGGGTGATTTGATGATTTTAAGTATGTTTTAAGTATGGGTTTTAAGCATCTAGTTTTAAGCATCTGGTTTTAGTATGGTTTTAAGCATCTGACTTTTGTTGTTTAGGTTTTGAGCATTTGGTTTTAGTATGGTCTTTTGTTTAGGTCTTTTGTTTCTCAGTTCTGTTGGCCAGTAAAAGCAAAAAGTGGGTTTTTTGGTTCATGTTGATTTAGACAGTAGCCATTTAGACCAAAAGGTGGGTTTTTACCAAAAATGACACACAACCCTCTCCAAAAATATAAACTCAACCCTCTCCAGTTAGTGTTTTCCATTTAGACACACAACCAAAAAGTGGGTTTTTACTAGCAACCTATTTTCCAGTAGTTAGTGTTTTCCAGTACAATTGGTAAGTTAGTAATGGTTTATATGGTTTGTAATGGTTATATGGTTAGTTTTCAATGAATTTCTTAAACAAGCTTTACACAATTTCACACATATTTCTTAAAAAACAACAGAACATAAATTAGCTTTACACACAAGCTTTTCAACACAAGCTTTTCAACACAAGCTTTACACAAATTACAGCACTACTCAGTGTATAAAGATTACTTTGGTTGGGGAAATTGTATTTTGGTTGGTGGATTTGTTGGGTTGTTGATGGAATTATGGAATTTATTGTATTATGAAAAGTGTATTTCAGAATTTTTTCTATTTACTGTTACATTAGCTTGTGTTATTACTGTTGTAGAAAACTAAATTGTGTCGCTGTTGCAAATTATAAGTGTTACATTAGACTAATAAAGTGTTACCTTACCAACAAAAAAAATGTGAGTGGGTCCCGTTTGCTGATGTGGCATGTGGGACCCACAAACTCAATGACGTGGCTGGACCCACGTGCTGACGTGGCCGGGTCCCACATGATGACGTGTCTTGGTCCCACATGCTGACGTGGAAGGGCCCCACATGCCGACGTGGCTGGGACCCACATGCTGACGTGGCTGGGCCCCACAATGCTGACGTGGCAGGCCCCACATGATGACGTGGCTGACACGTGGCGCGGACGTCACCTATTGACCTGGCTTCCACTGTGGGTCCCACATTATGACGTGGTTGTCTACGTGGCAGTCTATTCATGTGGGCCCCAGCTGAGAATCTCACAAGCTGATGTAACACTGAATAACTGTTAAGTTTGTTTAATTAACTGTTACTCTATATCTCTAACGTATTGCTTTTGGTGTGTTACACTTGATATAACAAGTATTACATTAGATAGCAATGGTAGCACTAGCGGATGAAATGGTAAATTTGCGTTACATTAGCCCTATTGTAACATAAAACGTGTCTAAGGTAACAGATTTTGAGTGTCTTATTTGCCCATCTATGGCGTAGTGAACTTTGCCATTCCTAGAGCCCTTCTTCTTTCCTTTTCCATCTTCTATTCTTTCTTCACTGTGACCAATCCCTTCTCTTTCAATTTTCTTGGAACTACCAGATTCCTTTACAAAGTTCTTATTTATGGGCCCATATTTCTTTTCCAACTTCTTGAGTTTGTTGTCATCAACTGCTGTTTGATTTTTTTTATGGATAGCTTTCATCCGTTGATTGAGTATCTATCAATGGATGATCACTATCCACTAAGAGATCAGATTCATCTAACAACTTTTTGTTCTTTTTCCAGGAATTTTTACATGATTCCTCAATAGCTTGTCTTGAGCACATGTTCTCAAGAACATTCCTAGAATCCTTCCATTTAGCAATTATCTCTTGTTCCCTTTCCAATTGCTTCTTGAGAATTTTTTCTCTTTTCTGAACAGCCAGAAACTCATCTTTCGCAAGCTCAGAAGACTTTTTGAATTTATCCATTTGGATTAATTCAGTTTCATGCTTTCCATTTCTTTCAGCAAGCAAATCATTAGTCCCTTTAATTCTAACATTTTCTTTTGTCAGAGATTTAAGAAAGACTCTAAGATTATAGATTTCATTAGACATTTCATCAATGATTTGTTTGCATTCAGACTTAGTGAGATCAGATGTGTTGGTGGTTTTTACCTGTCCATTGCTGGTGGTGGAAGAATCAGCTTCATCTCCAATTGCCATCAAGGCAAGATTGACATGCTCCTCATTGTCAGAATCACCTTCATCAGCAACCTAGTCACCATCCTCAGTTATGAATGCCTTTTCCTTGCTTTGCTTGAGTAGATCAAAATACTTTCTTCTATAATCCACATTTTCTGAGGAGGATCCTTTCTTTTCACCAGAAGGTCTTCTGCACTCATTAGAAAAGTGTCCAGGTAGACCACAGTGTTAGGGTTATACTAAAATATTCGTTTGAAGTATATAACAATTATTTGAGAATCTTGAATGCATGTTTTCACATTGTCTGTATATTATATATTGTAGACAATCTAGTATCAAATGGGATAGTAGAAGATTAGATTGTCGAGTTCCTTATATAATATAATAAAGGTTCACAGTCGAGGTGGTGTTAGACAAACCACTGGAACAGCTGAAGTATTATTTGGAAATAGTTTAACTTGACTATTGAATAATACTTGTATACTTTGTGTATATTGAACGGGATCAAAATAGTAGAATAATTGTTTCTTTAATTCTGACAATAAAGAACTAAGATTCTATGATGTTATTAATGCTTAAGTTCTTAATCCGGATATAGTGATTGACACTTATATTTAATGCACATACCTTGACTCATAAGTTAAGTAATTTATTTTAAATTACGAATTTATGTATTGGGCAATGACATTATATACAGAGTGGGATATTGACTATAGAAGGAAACCGTGTCCGAAAAATATATTCGGGTGATGATGTCCTCTTGAAAGCTCATAAAGATAATTATGCTTTAGTCCTGCAGGCAGATTTGTTCTTGCATTATTATAAGGTTGAGTGGATGATCAAGGATAAAAGATATTGATTAAATTAATTGTCAGAAATTAATTTAATCAATGGACATGCGATATCTTAAACATGAGGAATTTATAAGCAATTAATATGGGAGCCGAATTAAATAATTAATTTACGGAATTAGGAACGGTAGTGCAAATATTAATTCTTTAGTGGATTGAATTAATATTTAATGACATTGGGCCTGGCCCGGAATGTCATTAGAAGGCCTGACCTAATGGTCCATGATCCCTACTGTAGCCTATATATATTCTCGTTCTCCAAAAGCTGAAAGACACACCAAAACGAATTCATCCTAGAGTCAGAGAGGCAGACGTTTTTCTCAAGGAGACAGCTAGGGTTTTGGTTTTCCGAGCTTTAAGGAGAGGCACACCTTGGGAGATCGAAGGCCACACTTCGTCCAAGGAAAATCAGAGAATACAGTAGAAGACGTGGATTTGAATTGCTTGCGCCGTAGCGATAAAGGTTAATATTCTGTTCAAACTTTTAATTAGTATCATAAAACGCAGGGCCAAGGTCCGATTGTTCCTACAATGGCATCAGAGCGAGGTTGCGGTTGCGGTTCTGCGTTTTATGATATGTAGTCCATGTCATGATTATATGTATGCATGTATGTAGTGGTTCTGTGATGCAGGTTGTTATCCACTATTATCGCCATGTTTTAATTATGTGTTTTGGATCCCACGTGGTTTATCGTGGTTATTCTGTTATGTTTGGATTCCACGTGGTTTATCGTGGCTGTTGTAAATCACGAGGGTTGATCGTGATAGTTTTGATTTTGTAATTCAATTTGTAATTGTTTTAGATTATGATCTGATGTAATAGAATAGGCTGGTTCGTCTGTACAATTTGTATGTAATTGTTTGATCAACGGGGCTGCAAGAAACAAGGATCTTCCGCTGCTGCGATTAGGGTTTCGGGGGTGCTGCACAGTTTTGGCCGTAACTTTTGCATACGGTGTCCGATTTGGGCGAATGAGCACTTTTCGGAGACGGCAGAATGAGAATGTTTTTGAGGCTGTTTTCGGAACTTTTCGAGGCATTCTGAGGCCGTTTAGGCCTCCAAACGGGCTCTCGAAGTTTTCTGGAATCTTCCGAAGGATGAATTCGAAGCTGATTTTACCGGGGCCATAATAGTGGACGTGTTTTATTATGATTTACATAATACTTGATTAGTGTTGTTATGTGTTTTTTGTCTTTGTTGTTATGCCATGTGATACTAACCCTTCGCATGCTAGAATGACATGGACATAGGGATGTTTTTCATTAATGCTTTAATCATGATAGTATGCTACCATGTTATGTGTTCTTTGTGTTGCTATGATCATGATAGTATGCATGTGGACTTCGAAGAACTAACATAGGGTGATGCATCTAGATTAAAATCCTCAAAGTAAATTCTAAGTGGGAGATGGAATTAATATGATATTAAATCCCGTGGTCTCCATCATTGTTTGTATGTAATTTAACATAAAGACGAATATAAATTATGTATACGTCACCCATCGTGGCATGTAATTTATGGTGTCCAGAATTATATAGATATTACTGGAACAAACTTCTTAAATTAATAAGAATAGATACGAATTTTCATTATCTCTGATTTGGGGCGATTTTTAAGGCTTATGGGTATTAAGTGAGACCGATGTGACTCCTCCACTGCCTAGAAATCAAACCAGACACGAATATTGAATTAAAGTATTCTATTCAAGGAATATTGGAAGGTATACATGCCGCCCATCGTGGCGTACCAAGTTCCATAGGTTTCGGATAATTTAAGATTTGATGATGGTATACACTTAGCTATGAAAAATAATAGAGACCACCCCAACGTGGCTTGTTGTTTAGTAATAGGACCGAAGTAACGTTTAAACAAATTTAGGTGGTATACATGTCACCCATCGTGACGTACCAGAAACTTATGGTGTTTAAACGTTAGTGCATTTAATTTTAATAATTGTTAGAGGAACTAATAGGTCTTAATTTTTAATGCACCCTTCTTTATGTGTAATGTGATTTTTTCATGCATGATTCTCCGGATAAAATGGGCTTTAATCCACTGTTCACCATACTTAAGGATAACAAACTTACCGGACCTAACTATATTGAATGGAAACGTAATTTGGACATTGTGTTGACTGCTGAGGAGTACAACTTTTGCACTTATGAACCCAAGCCTGAGCAGCCCGCTGCTGATGCTCCTGATGAGGAGAAAGAGTATTATAAGCGGTGGATAAAGGCTGATGAGATGTCGCGATGTTACATTCTGGCAGCAATGTCGGGTGTTTTGCAGCATCATCATCAGGCTATGGCCACTGCTTCGGATATGCTCTTTAATCTCAAGGAACTTTTTGGAGATCAGAATAGGGCTGCTAGGCATGTTATTTTACACCAACTATGAGAAAGATTGTAGAAGGGGGGGGGGGTTGAATACAATCTTTTACAAATTTAAAAGATTCAAGAACAATACACTAAGAACACAATACACAGAAAAACACCAAGTATTAAAAATACGGGTGGATTGAATGATCCACCCGTGAGATTTTATATAGAAGAATCTGTGGATTGTTTTACAATTCGCACAGCTGCTGGTTCATCACTCAAACAAGTTCTAACTCTCAGATTTTTCTCTCAAGTAATTTGAACAAGTTCAACTGATGCTACTAACTTGGTTATATACTCCAAGTTTTACAAAGCTTTTAGCTAGATTACAAAATGCACTCTAATCTAAAAACAATGCTGCACAACTTTGTCTTATGCATGCTTTCTGAGATGTCTTCATCTTTGACCATCATCTTGATTTGATCCAGATTGCACTGCATGAGATAAGTATGTTTCTGCTTCTTCTTTATTTTCCTAATTAGGCTTCCATGTCTATTTTAGTGTAATTCGATCCATGTGATTTGTCAGACTTAAGCTCTAGTCACTTTCAACTGCTCTTTGCTTCATCAGTTGAAGGTTCTGGTTGCTTTCAACTGCTATTGACTTTATCAGTTGAATGCCTGGCTCATCAGTTGAATGAATTACAAACTCCATCAATTGAATGCTGTTCCAGTCTCATCAGTTGAATTCCTCAGCATTATCCGTTGAATACTTTGTCTTCAGTTGAATGCTTGATTTTCATCAGTTGAAACATCATCCAGTCTTTATCAGTTGAACAGTTACATCTCATCAGTTGAATATCCTTCACTTAGATAAAATTACATGGCATTGGATATTTACAATTAGCCATCCTATTCTACCCATCCGTTGATAATTCCCAAAGACAAGAAATGTAACAATTACAACTGAAATTTGATAAAGATTCTAAGTAAGACATGTTACAAAAATGTTTATGTTATCATGAAAAATTATTGATTCCTAACAATCTCCCCCAATTTATGACTGGAGAAGATGCAGACATAAATTCTACACTTGATGATAACAAAACATTAATAAAATAAAATGCAGAATTTAAATACTGGAGTTAGAAAAGATTACAGATGATTATGCTCCTCTAGACTGAGCAGTTACTTGTTCCTAGAAGATCTTCTTCTTCTGGACTTAAGTTTTTCTTCAAGAATATTGATCTGTTTCTGAAAGATCCTGTAGAACCATTCTTCATCACTGTCTTGTCTGTTGAGCTTGGATTGGAGAGTCTTCAGAGTATTCAAGCTAGCAACCTTGAGTTGATCTTTAGGTCTGAAAAATCTCCTAACACCTTGATTGTCCCTAAATTCCATGACTGGAGTAGGTTCATGATGAATTTTCTTTCCAGTGTAGGGAATTTTCAGCCTTCTTTGTAGACTAGCATCAGAGTTCCATTCCTTCCTGATCTCAAGGATTCTCTTTAGTACCATTTGCTTTGCAGGTGGTGTAAATCCTCCAGTCCTCTTCATAGATCCATATATTTTTGTTAGAGAACTGAATCCCTCAGAATTCAGAACTCTGTGAAGAGGCCAGATGACATCACCCTTGTTTTTGTAAGAGAATACCAATCTTTCAGGTAACTTTGAAGTTGCTTCTATTCCTCTTACTTCTTGAAGATCATCCAGCTCCAGCTCCAACTCAGAAATTTCTTCAATGTTAGCAATGATCAGATAGTCATCAGGATTTTCAGGTTCGTTTGGAGGTTTAGGAGGGTTAGCCATCCTCTTAGCCGCAGACTTGACTTTCTTCTTTGGCTTAGAGGATTCTTGAACAAGAAAAGCTGGAATTGGGATATCTTCCAAGTCAATTGGTTCCTCCTTTGGCATTATTGGCTCATCATGGAAGTTGACATCTGGATGTACTACTGTGGTATCCTTGATTGGAGAAGAAGGCTTTGAGATAGGCTTTTCTGGAACTTCTTCTCTTCTCTTGGCTGCCTCAGGCATCTTAGTCTTAGATTTGACTCTCTTTTTCTTTGGAGAAGATTCAAGAGGCAATCTTTTCTCATTTAAAAACTCAGCTGCCAACTCCTCTTCCAGCTCAATAGCATACCTTTCATCAACCTCTATTTGATTCAAAGAGAGTTGGGATTCAAACTCCTCTTTTTCACATTCTCTGGCCACCTCTTCAGATTTTGCAAATGAGTAGTGAGGATGGCCAGTTCCAATGAACAGCTTCTGGCCTTCTCTGTAGATGATGGCAAAATGAGCTTTTAAAGCCACATCTGCACAGTCTTTGTAACTTTTGATCTCTTGGCCCAAAAGCTTGTACTCATTTTTGTCAGGCCTGGCCAGTGGAAAGTAGATTGAGCTTGAGTCTTTCCCAGGCTTGGAGTAACCACAATTGTTTGGAAACAGAATGGGCTTGAATTCATTCACAATTGATGGCTCACCCTTTTCTGTCTTGAAAGGGATAACAATCTCAGGTGTAATCACCCTGAGAATTGTGGTTGTGGTTGGAAAAGAGATTTGAGCTGTGGTGGCTGTAGAAGATGTAGATGATTTCTTGCCCAGTTGAGCCACTCTCTTTGCAATGGAGTCCAATTCTTTCATCCTTGCAATCTTCTGCTTTTCCCTTTCAGTGTGGAAAGGGGGAGGAATTTGACTGATCAATTCTGCAGGAGTTGGTAATTCTTTCTCCCCCTTTTTGTTAGCAGCAAGTGTAGGGGATGGACTGGGAAGTGAAACACCAGAGGCAAGAAGAAGATGTTGAAGCAGTCCAGTCTGAATTCTTTGATGCTGCAACATCTCATCCATTCTAGAGTTTAAGGTGTAGACATTTCCTTCCAGAGCTTCCACTTGCTTCTCCAATTGTAGTTGTTTTTGCTCAGATGCAGAAAGAGCTGATTTGACCTGAGCTGGAAGCTTTTCATCAATTTGCTTGGTCAGATCAGTCTTAACAGAGGCAATAAGAGAATTGAGATGCTCTATCTCATGCTGAAAATGAAGAGATTGAAACTTGTGAAGCTTGAGGTTTTCTAGAGCTTGACTGGCAATGGTGGCAGAGATGGCTGGAGAGGAGGATGAGCTTCCAGGTTGTGATTGAAGAATGGTGGAGGCTTGCCTTTCCAGCTCCATGCTAACAACAATTGCATTGGCAGACTGCATGGAGAGCCATGAAGGTAGAGAAGTTGTAGGTTGTTCAACAAGGGATTCCTCAAGAGCATCATTGAGGTCTTCATCACTATCATCATAATGAAAATCATCTCCAGCATTGGCAGGCAGAGCTGTTAATGCCTCCTTTGCTCTAAGCATTGAAGATGTAGTGTGAATCAGATTGAGGTGCCTCTCAGCTGCTTGATTGTCCAATCTGGCAAAGTCTTGAATGGAGGACATCCCATGAGTAAAAGTCTCAGGGTCTAGTGAAACACCATCCAATATGGATCTGTATTCAGCTTGAAACTCTTGCTCACTAAACCCTTCATTGACACCTGCATTTCTCTCAATTTCTCTCTTTTCTTGCATCAAGGGCTCCCCTTGGCTCACCACACAACTCACCTCTCCCTCACTTACCCTTACTAAAGGGTCACTCTTATCCTCTCCTTTTTCCTGGCTAGAAGAAAATGCCAGACTCTCCACACCCTCTCCTTTTGCCAGCTCACTAGGCTGCCTCTCCACTCCATAGCTCACTCCACTCAATCCTAGAAGTGTTTGTGCTACCATGTGATCAACTGCTGTAGAAAGAGGTAAATTAATTGAAGGACCAGCAGTTGTCAACTGATGAGAGACATCAGTTGAAACATGAGTAGAAGAGGCATTCAACTGATGAGAGCTGTTAAGCAGATCAGTTGAAGGACAAACACTTGTCAACTGATGAGGGAAATCAGTTGAAGAAAATGAAGAAATAGGTTTAGAGGCTGTGATAGTTGAGTCTGTGGTGATTGATTTTAAAGGAAAATCCACAGAACACACTGTCACAGAAGAAGGAAATGGAAGAGAAAGATCCAAAAAATCATCAAAATGATGATGATCAATCTCAGATGGGGGCTTCTCCATGAAATCCAAAGATGGAGAATTTACAAGTGTGGTGTGAATTAATTCCACATCCACAGAAGAGGTTGGGGATTGTGTTTGAGGAGTAGAAATGGTAAGATCACAAATATGGGTGATTTGTTGAGATGAAGAAGGGGGCTGTGACTCCACATTTATTGGAGTCACATCAATCTGACTTTGAGAAGTTATAGGCATAAAATCCAGAATGGATGCCTGTGTGTGTGCAGAGTGCTTCAGTTTTTCACTTCTCAGCTTCTTTCTCCCATAAGCTTTTATTGGTGAAGAAGTGGTGTCCCTCCCCCTTTTTGACTGTGTCCCTGGTTGAGGACTATTTTCAATAGCAACATCCTTTTGGGAGGATGCTGCTAGGGATGAGTTTAATTCCATATTAACATCTACAGTCTTTTGGGAGACTGCAGAGTGGTCAGGATGGTCAACACACATCTCTCCATCCTTATTCTTAGGGCTTCTTTTATGTTCACCCTTTCCCTCCCCCTCACAACCTCCAATCACACTCCCCTCAGGTTTGTGTTTCTTGGATTTTACAACAGATGTCTTTTGGGAGGCATCTGAGGTTGGTTTAGAAGACTTGTTTTTAGAAGGTTTTGCCACTTGTGTGGACTGTTGATGGGCCTCTTCAACAGCCCTGATGGCAGAAAGCAAAGAAGGTGAGGGTTGAGAAAGAGTAGTAGGAAAGCCATGTACCTCTTTGTGCTTTCCAGCCTCCATTGTTGGCAGGTACACCACCTCCAAGGAGGGGTATAAATTCATCCTGAAGAGGTCTTTAAAGACTCTCTTTTCCTGCACAAAACTGGGAAGCTTGGCTTCCTTGTTAGTAATAACTAGCTTATCATTGAGATGATTAGCTAGCATCATAAGAAATCTGACATAATAAATATTCCTAGGTCTATCAGTTTTATCACCTAGTTTCTCCCCAATTTCTTGGATCATCAAACCACCAAAGTTGAAATATTCATTAGTCAGGTACATGTAAAGCATTTGTAAAATCTGGGAAGTAAGAGCATTAAAATTACTAATTTTACCAGAAAATGCCTTAATAAAAGCATCACATAAATAACTCCATTCTCTCCTAAGACCTCTCCTTTCTATTTTACCTAAGGCATCAGTTGGTAAAACATAATTCATGGCATAAAGTAAATTAACCAACTGAACATCACTAGGCAAAGATAAAACAGTATCTTCAGGAATCTTAAAGCATGCTTTCATAATATCAGCATTAACAGAATGAGTTTCATTTTTAATAGAGAAAGTTAGAGTTTCATTCTCACTATTAAACTCTGCAGAGGTCCACATCTCCTCCACTATTTCATGGTAGATGATGGGAGCTTCAGTCATAGCATAAGAGAGCTGGCTTGACTTGATGAACTCCATCATCCTATGATACTCCTTCTCCTCCACAGCCTTGGTATCCACAAATGACGCAAAGTTGTTCTTCTCATAAATAAACCCACTTGGTGCAGTATACTTCTTCATTGGTGCCATTGCAGTTACAGAGAAAGCTTGAAGAGAAATTAGAACTTGTTTTTGCACAGAGAGAGAAGAGAGCTTTGAGAATTCGAAAGAGTGAGATGAAAAGAAATGAAAATAAATTAAAACACTTAAATACTTTCTCAGAAAATTGCTGTGATTGGCTGAGAAATTACCGTTGAGAAGAAATTACTCTTATTTATCTCTACAAAAATTACACACACGATCGTGTGTATAAAGTAGGTGAGAGACAAAAGAAATTTCAACGGCTCAGATCTGATAATACTTTCAACGGATGAAATAAGCGCCTCTTTAAACTTCCTATTCAACTGATGAAGATCAGTTGAAGGCGTCCTCAACTGGTGTCATCAGTTGAATGAAAAACAACGCAAGAGGATATTGTTTCAAGCATCAGTTGAAACAATTTCACTAGTTCATCAGTTGAAATATTATAGACTTTATCCAGAATTATAATTAATTCAATTTTGATAAATCAAAATTAATCAAATTCTGGCTGCCAAATTACAGAAAAATTCACTCTAAATTAGGAGAAGTTTAACATACCTAATTTACTTACCAACCTTGTGAATGTGGATTCATCAAGAGGCTTTGTGAAAATATCTGCAATCTGTTCTTCACTTGGAACAAAATGCATTTCAACAGTACCAGCCATCACATGTTCTCTTATGAAGTGATATTTGATATCAATGTGCTTGGTTCTTGAGTGTTGTACTGGATTTTCAGTTATAGCAATAGCACTGGTGTTGTCACAAAATATTGGGATTTTTGAGAGATTTAATCCATAATCAAGTAATTGATTTCTCATCCACAATAATTGTGCACAACAGCTTCCAGCTGCAATGTACTCCGCCTCAGCTGTAGAGGTTGATACAGAATTTTGCTTTTTGCTAAACCAAGAAATCAATCTGTCACCAAGAAATTGACAGGTGCCTGTTGTACTTTTTCTATCAATTTTGCATCCTGCAAAATCAGCATCTGAATATCCAATTAGATCAAATCCAGAGTCTTTAGGGTACCAAATACCAAGGTTTGGTGTTCCCTTAAGATATCTGAATATTCTTTTTATAGCAATAAGATGTGATTCTTTAGGATCAGATTGAAATCTAGCACAGAGACATGTAGAAAACATAATATCTGGTCTACTAGCTGTCAAATATAAAAGAGAACCAACCATGCCTCTATAATTAGAGATGTCCACAGATTTCTCATTAGGACTTAATTCTAATTTAGTGGCTGTTGGCATGGGAGTCTTAGCTTCTTTGCAATCCAATAAATCAAACTTTTTAAGTAGATCATAAATGTACTTAGTTTGATTTATGAATATACCTTCCTTTACTTGTTTAACTTGTAAACCAAGAAAGTAGGTGAGCTCTCCCATCATGCTCATTTCATACTGACTTTTCATTAGATTAGCAAACTTCTTGCAAAGTTTCTCATCTGTAGAACCAAAGATTATATCATCTACATAAATTTGAACCAGAATAAAGGCACCATTTACATTTCTGTAAAATAGTGTTTTATCCACAGTTCCTCTGGAAAAATGATTGTCTAACAAGAATTGAGACAGAGTGTCATACCATGCCCTTGGTGCTTGCTTTAGTCCATAGAGTGCTTTTAATAAAAAGTAAACATACTCTGGAAATTCTGGATCTTCAAAACCAGGAGGCTGACTGACATATACCTCCTCTTCCAGTTCACCATTTAGAAAAGCACTCTTGACATCCATTTGATAAACTTTAAAGTTTGCATGAGCAGCATAGGCCAGGAAGATTCTTATTGCTTCTAGTCTTGCAACTGGTGCAAAGGTCTCATCAAAATCAATTCCTTCAGATTGAGAATATCCTTTAGCAACAAGCCTTGCCTTGTTCCTGGTGACAACTCCATTCTCATCCACCTTGTTTCTGAATACCCACCTTGTTCCTACAATAGTTCTGTTTTTAGGTTTGGGTACCAGCTTCCATACATTGTTTCTCTCAAATTGATTTAATTCTTCTTGCATAGCAAGAACCCAATCAGCATCTTTGAGAGCATCTTCTATGACTTTAGGTTCATCCTGTGAAAGGAATGCACTATACAAACACTCATCTTGAGTTGCTCTTCTTGTTTGTACAGATGCATTTGCATCTCCAATAATTAGCTCAAAAGGGTGATCCCTTGTCCACTTTCTTTGTGGTGGAAGTGATTGTCTTGATGATGTGGCTTCATTATTGAAGTTCAGGTTTCCATGTTGGAAAGCTCCCCCTAAATTTGACATCTCATTATTTCTAGACTGATTGAAACTTTGAGACATTCTTTCAACTGATGATCCTTGAGGTGTTTCAACTGATCCCTCCAATGTAGTTTCAACTGATGCTTCAGTTGAATTTCCAATTGCAGTTGTTTCTTGCACCAGAGAGTCATCAGTTGGAATATTAATTCCAGGATTAATTCCAACATTTTGAATAATGTCATCATCATCATCACTGTCATACAGATCACCTACACCTTCATTTTCAAATCTGAGATTATCATGAAATCCTTCATCTGAGAATCCTTGAATCTTCTTATCATCAAAAACCACATGGATTGATTCCATAACAATGTTGGTTCTCAGATTATATACTCTAAATGATTTTCCATCAGAGTATCCAACAAAAATAGCTTCATCTGCCTTGGCCTCAAATTTTCCAAGATTTTCACCTTGATTTCTTAGAACATAACACTTGCATCCAAACACATGAAGAAAGCTAATTGTTGGCTTCTTTCCTTTGAAGAGTTGAAAGGGAGTCAGATTATGAGGTTTGGTAATTAGTGAAATGTTTTGAGTGAAACAAGCAGTGTTCACAGCTTCAGCCCAAAAATAGGTTGGAAGTTGAGCTTCATTAATCATGGTTCTTGCAGCCTCAATAAGAGTTCTATTCTTCCTTTCAACAACACCATTTTGTTGTGGAGTTCTTGGTGCAGAGAACTCATGAATAATTCCCTCTTCTTCACAAAATTCTTTCATCACAGAGTTCTTGAATTCTGTTCCATTGTCACTTCTTATCCTTCCAATTTTGACATCTGGATTGTTGTTTAATGCCTTGATATGATTGATGATGATTTTCCCAGCTTCATCCTTAGAATGCAGGAAGAAAGTCCAAGTGAATTTTGAAAAATCATCAACAATCACTAGGCAATATTTCTTCTTTGAAATAGACATGATGTTGACTGGTCCAAACAAATCCATATGCAAGAGCTGAAGGGGCTTCACAATTGATGAAAGAGTCTTGCTTTTGAAAGAGCTTCTCTTTTGCTTTCCTAGCTGACAGGCTCCACAAAGTCCATCTTTTGAGAATTCCAGCTTTGGTAGACCTCTTACCAAGTCCTTCTTTACTAACTCATTCAAGGTTTTGAAATTTAGATGAGACAATCTCTTATGCCATAGCCAACTGTCATCTGAGCTTGCTTTGCTGAGAAGGCAAGTAATAGATTCAGACTTGACAGAATTGAAGTCAGCTACATATACATTTCCTTTTCTTTGTCCAATCAGAACCACATTGTTGTCATCTCCTTTGGTGACAACACAGGCTGCAGGAGTGAAATTGACTTTGTAACCTTTGTCACAGAGCTGACTGATGCTAAGCAAGTTGTGCTTAAGACCAGACACCAATGCAACTTCATCAATGATGACATTCTCTTTTGCAATCAAGCCATATCCCATAGTATATCCTTTGCTGTCATCTCCAAAGGTAATGCTAGGGCCAGCTTTCTCCACAAACTTTGTGAGCAGGGAGGAATCACCAGTCATGTGCCTGGAGCATCCACTATCCAAGTACCACAAATTCTTCTTGTGGTTTCCCTGCACACATTTCACAAACAGATCAAGTTGATTTTGGTACCCAAATTGCTTTGGGTCCAGATTTGTTAGTCTTAGCAGCCTTTTCCACTTTCTCAACCTTTTCCTTGGATTGAATAGGTTCAATCTTTGGTTTTGGTTGAGAAACTGGAATATCAACTCTGTTTTCAAACACAGGCCTTTGAGACATGCATAAATTGTTCATTCCATGCAAGTTTGAATGAAATTGAGGCATGTTAAAGGCATTGAAATAAGGATTGAACATATATGGCACGTTAGGCTGAGAATAAGGATTGTGAGGCAATAAACCAGGCATCATATTCATAGCAGATAAATTCATGTGAGGAACAGATGTCATAGGAATAGGCAAGGATAAATTAGGAGCAACCACAGTTTACAATTAGCAGATAAATGATTTACACTACCACACTTACTGCAGGTTTCCTAAGAGCACTAGCATTGGGAGTGTAATTGGTGTGCTTGTTAACTCCTATTTTGCCATTTCTATTTCCTTTCTTCTTTTTAGTCTCCTCAGATTTATGCTCACTAGTATCCAACTTCTTCTTGTTCTTGTTACTGGAATTAAGAGTGTTATTAATACTATCATTGGTCTCAGAAGAACTATTCTCACCTTTAACAAAATTCTTTTTAACAGGACCATATTTCTTGTTAAGCTTCTTGAGAACACTCTTGTCAACTGATGAGTTTTTGTTCAACTGATGACTCTCATCAGTTGAGACTTTGCCTTTCAACTGATGATCATCATCAGTATTCTCATCACCTGAACTGTTCTCAGATATCTCAAGCACTTTCTTACTCCTCTTCCACTCATTCTCTACAAAGGTCTCTCTACCTTGCATGTTGATGATATTGGTGGAAACATCCCTACCAGATTTCCATTTGGCAATAATCTCTGTTCCTTATCAAGCTGCTTTCTTATGATCTCTTCTCTTTTCAGAACAACCAAGAGATCATCCTTGGCTGTCTGACACTCAATTTTCAGCTTCTCAAACTCAATAAATTGAGCTTCTAAGGCACTGTTTCTATCACTTAGAAAGGTGTTAGCTTCCTTAATTCTACTATTTTCCTTAGTAAGAGATTTTAAAGAAACATGCAAATGATATAATTCTGTAGACATTTCATTAATAGTAGCATTGCATTCATCTTTAGTTAACTCAACTAAGTTTGTAGTGAATACCTGACTACTGCTTCCAGTGTTTTCTTCTTGATCTGTGGAGTTGGCCATTAGAGCTAGATTGACAACTCCTCCTCTTCATCAGAATCATCTCCAGCTGCCCAATCATCCTTTGTGATGAATGCTCTTTCCTTTTGTTTGAGAAGTTCATAATATTTCTTTTTGTAGTCAATGTTTTCACTTGACTTTTCTCAACTTTAGGCTTTCTGCACTCATTTGCAAAGTGACCTGCATTCCCACAGTTGAAGCACTTGAATTTTGATCTGTCTACCATGCTTCTATCAGACTTGGGATTGCCTTTAAAAGATTTTGCAGAATTAAAATTCTTCTTGAATTTTAGTTTGGAGAATCTTCTTGACAGGAAGGCTAGATGTCATCAATTCCATCACTTTCTTCACCAGAATCAGCTACTTCTTTCTCCTTTCTTCTTCCTTTGCTTGACTCTGAGCTCTCCTCTTTGACCAACTTCTCAGTTTCTTCAACTTGAGACTTTCCCTTGTCTTGACAGTATCCTCCAGAGATGCAACTAGAGCCACAGATGAATGCCCTTTCTTTTGGCTTTTCTCAATTCTATATTTCTTCATCTTGCTCCATTTCAAGCTCATAAGTTTTTAAGGTTCCATACAGTCTCTCTAGAGTATAGTCTTTAAACTCTTGTGTATTTCTGAGAGAGACTGTCATGGGCTTTCATTCTTTAGGAAGAGCTCTTAAGAATTTCAAGTTTGAATCCTTAACTTGATATACTCTTCCAAAGAGCTTTAGACCATTTAACAGTTTTTGAAATCTGTTAAATGTATCACTCAAACTTTCACCAGCCTTGAAATGGAATGACTCATATTGTTGAATCAGAAGCTGCATCTTGTTCTCTCTCACTTGCTCATTCCCTTCACAGATGGTCCTGATGGTGTCCCAAACTTCTTTGGCACTTGTGCAGCTGATAACACTATCAATCATTTCTTGATCCAAACCATTGAACAGAAGATTCATGGTTTTCTTGTCCTTGTGCACTTCTTCAGTATCTTCTTGAGAATATTCATGGATAGGTTTTGGAATCATCTTACCTACCATGTCTTCACCATCAGCTCCCATACTTGTGCAGACCTTCATGGGGACATGAGGTCCTTTTTCAATACAGTTCACATAGCTTTCATCAATGGACAACAGATGCAGATGCATTCTCACTTTCCAGTGAAAATAGTTGTCTTTGTCAAGAACAGGAATCTTCACTCCAGCATCCTTCTTTCCATCTTTCTCTAGCAGTGTTGATCTTTTTCCCTGTTTGTTGGGAACCTCGCTCTGATACCAATTGTTATTTTACACCAACTATGAGAAAGATTGTAGAAGGGGGGGGGGGTTGAAATACAATCTTTTACAAATTTAAAAGATTCAAGAACAATACACTAAGAACAAATACACAGAAAAACACCAAGTATTAAAAATACGGGTGGATTGAATGATCCACCCGTGAGATTTTATATAGAAGAATCTGTGGATTGTTTTACAATTCGCACAGCTGCTGGTTCATCACTCAAACAAGTTCTAACTCTCTCAGATTTTTCTCTCAAGTAATTGAACAAGTTCAACTGATGCTACTAACTTGGTTATATACTCCAAGTTTTACAAATCTTTTAGCTAGATTACAAAATGCACTCTAATCTAAAAACAATGCTGCACAACTTTGTCTTATGCATGCTTTCTGAGATGTCTTATCTTTGACCATCATCTGATTTGATCCAGATTGCACTGCATGAGATAAGTTGTTTCTGCTTCTTCTTCTTTATTTTCCTAATTAGGCTTCCATGTCTATTTTAGTGTAATTCGATCCATGTGATTTGTCAGACTAAGCTCTAGTCACTTTCAACTGCTCTTTGCTTCATCAGTTGAAGGTTCTGGTTGCTTTCAACTGCATTGACTTTATCAGTTGAATGCCTGGCTCATCAGTTGAATGAATTACAAACTCCATCAGTTGAAGCTGTGTCCACAGTCTCATCAGTTGAATTCCTCATCAGCATGATCCGTTGAATACGTTTGGCTTCAGTTGAATCTTATTTTCATCAGTTGAAACATCATCCAGTCTTTATCAGTTGAACAGTTACATCTCATCAGTTGAATATCCTTCACTTAGATAAAATTACATGGCATTGGATATTTACAATTAGCCATCCTATTCTACCCATCCGTTGATAATTCCCAAAGACAAGAAATGTAACAATTACAACTGAAATTTGATAAAGATTCTAAGTAAGACATGTTACAAAATGTTTATGTTATCATCAAAAATTATTGATTCCTAACAAGGCACGTAGCCATGGAAGCTTTAATAACATCCGATGGCTGTTAAGGTACACTGCCAGGTATCATGTTCTCAAAGATGATGTCACATCTGAATGAGATAGAGATCCTTGGTGCAGAGCTTGACGGGGGGAAACCCAGATTGACGTTATCCTTATGAGCTTGCCCAGAGTTTTGAGCAGTTCCGCTTGAATTACAACATGAACAAGAGGCAGTATAGTCTTGCGGAACTATGACATCGAACTTCAGGCGCTGAAGGATTATTTCCACCAGAGTGTTTCAAGTGAATGTGGCTGAGAAAGGTTCTCCTCTAAGCCGAAAGGCAATACGAAGAAGAAAGAAAACAGGCTCAGACACAGAAAGCTGTGAAGGCAGTGGGAGTTCAAGGTGGTGTGAAAAAGCCTAAGAGGAAGTGCTACTGGTGCAAGCAGTCGGGTCACTGGAAAAAGGATTGTCCTCTCCTAAGAAGACAAACGATACTGTAGTCCTTTCTCTAGTTACAGAAACATTGTAGGCTATATTACGAGCACTGGTGTGTAGATACTGGAGCCACTGATCGTTTGTAACTCTATGCAGGGGTTCCAGCAATCCAGAATGCTTAGAGATTGTGAGATCTACGTGTTCATGGGAGATGCTACGAAAGTAGCAGTAGTTGCAGTAGGAGTATTCATTTATCTTTTGTTCTGATAGGATTTTGGTTTGAACAATTGTCTTTATGTACCCTTTTAGAAGGAATTTGATTTCGGTTTCTAAACTTTCTATGGATGGTTATAATTTTGTTTGGATTGTAATGTTTCTATTATGATGAATAAACTGATTATATGTTCTGGTACATTGCAAGACAATTTGTATATAAATAATCCTAGTCAACAACCGCACTGCAACTACACATAGGGTATTGAACAACACATCTTCTACCTCTAATAAAAGAAAGGAACCTTCTAGTTTGAACCAAACATATCTTTGGCACTTGAGTTAGGTCAATTAACTTGAGGAGGATTCAAAGACTGGTAGTAGACGGGCCTTTAGGCTCATTGGCAGTGGAGCCATTTCCAGTTGTGAATCCTGCTTGGAAGGTAAAATGACCAATAGGCCTTTTAAGGCAAAGGGAATAGAAGCCAAAGAAGTGTTAGGATTGGTTCACTTCTGATTTAGTGGGAGCTATGAATATCCAAGCAAGAGTGGTTATGAGTATTTCGTCACTTTATTGACGATTATTCTAGATATGGGTACGTTTATTTGTTGCGCCGTAAGTCTGATGCTTTGAGAAATTCAAAGAGTACAAAGCTAAAACGGAGAAGCGACATAATAAAAGTATCAGTCGCTACGATTGATCGTGGTGGCGAATACTTGCTTGGGGAATTCAGGGAATATTTATCATAGAATTGGATAGTGTTAGGTCCTGGAACGATTGTAGACGGGGGGTTGAATACAATCGTCACTTAAAAATAATCGCGGCGCGAATAAATCTGATTGGAATGTAACTTGTTAATCAGATAAGATTAATTAATATAACAATGTTTTAAGTCGTATATCATTAAATATGGTTCGTTTTAATGTCCACTAGTTCGTAGAATAAATTGAAGAAGTTGTTCTAACTCGTGGAACAAAACAACCGCCTGATCAAAGCATGTTCTTTATTGTCAGAATTAAAAGAAACATTATTCTACTATTTTGATCCCGTTCAATATCACAAAGTATATAAGTTTATTCAAGTCAAGATAAACTATTTCCAAATAATACTTCAGCCGTTCCCGTGGTTTGTCTAACACCACCTCGACTGTGAACCTTTATTATATTTATAAGGAGTCTGACAATTAATCTTCTGCTATCCCATTTGATACTAGATTGTCTACATAAATATAATAATAGACAATGTGAAAACATGCATTCAAGATTCTCAAATAATTGTTTATACTTCAAACGAATATTTCAGTATAACCCTAACAATCTCCCACTTATACTCAAGATATCTTTGAGTTATTCAGTGTCTATTACAAGCAATCCACTACCAACCTATTATAACTATGTGACAAAGTATCTGACTCCTATCGCTTCCACGTGCTCCTGAAAACCTTAGCTGTAAGCTCTTCGTGAAAGGATCTGCCCGGTTAGAACTAAGATTCTATGATGTTATTAATGCTTAAGTTCTTAATCCGGATATAGTGATTGACACTTGTATTTAATGCACATGCCTTGACTCATAAATTAAGTAATTTATTTTAAATTACGAATTAATGTATTGGGCAATGACATTATATACAGAGTGGGATATTGACTATAGAAGGAAACCGTGTCCGAAAAATATATTCGGGTGATGATGTCCTCTTGAAAGCTCATAAAGATAATTATGCTTTAGTCCTGCAGGCAGATTTGTTCTTGCATAATTATAAGGTTGAGTGGATGATCAAGGATAAAAGATATTGATTAAATTAATTTTCAGAAATTAATTTAATTAATGGACATGCGATATCTTAAACATGGGGAATTTATAAGCAATTAATATGGGAGCCGAATTAAATAATTAATTTACAGAATTAGGAAAGGTAGTGCAAATATTAGTTCTTTAGTGGATAGAATTAATATTTAATGACATTGGGCCTGGCCCGGAATGTCATTAGAAGGCCTGACCTAATGATCCATGATCCCTACTGTAGCCTATATATATTCTCGTTCTCCTAAAGCTGAAAGACACACCAAAACGAATTAATCCTAGAGTCAGAGAGAGGCAGACGTTTTTCTCAAGGAGACAGCTAGGGTTTTGGGTTTTCGGAGCTTTAAGGAGAGGCACACCTTGGGAGATCGAAGGCCACACTTCGTCCAAGGAGAATCAAGGAATACAGTAGAAGACGTGGATTTGAATCGCTTGCGCCGTAGCGATTAAGGTTAATATTCTTTTCGAACTTTTAATTAGTAACATAAAACGCAGGCCAAGGTCCGATTGTTCCTACAATGGTATCAGAGCCAGGTTGCGGTTCTGCGATTTATGATATGTAGTCCATGTCATGATTATATATGCATGTATATAGTGATTCTGTGATGCAGGTCGTTGTCCACTATTATGGCCGTGTTTTAATTATTCTGTTATGTTTGGATTCCACGTGGTTTATCGTGGCTGTTGTAAATCACGAGGGTTGATCGTGATAGTTTAATCTTGTAATTCAATTTGTAATTATTTTAGATTATGATCTGATGTAATAGAATAGGCTGGTTCGCCTGTACAATTTGTATGTAATTGTTTGATCAACGGGGCTGCAAGAAACAGAGATCTTCCGCTGCTGCGATCTGTTGCCGCTGCTATTTAGGGTAACTTTTGCATACGATGTCCGATTTGGGCGCATAATACCTTTTCGGGGACGGCAGAACTAGACGGACAGGCTCCAAATCAACATAGTCCATTTGGTGCAGTTTTTCAGGGCGTTCTGAGGCTGTTTAGGCCTCCAAACGGGCTCTCGAAGATTTTCGGAATTTTTCGAAGGATGATTTCGAATCTGTTTTTCCGGGGCCATAATAGTGGATGTGTTTCATTATGTTTTACATAATTTCTGCCTTTTCTTGATTATTGCTACTATGTGTTTCTTGTCTGTGTTGTTATGCCATGTGATACTAACCCTTCGCATGCTAGAATGACATGGACATAGGGATGTTTTTAATTAATGCTTTAATCATGCTAGTATGCTGCCATGTTATGTGTTCTTTATGTGTTCTTTATGTTGCTATAACCATGATAGTATGCATGTGGACTTCGAAGAAATAACATAGGGCGATGCATCTAGATTAAAATCCTCAAAGTAAATTCTAAGTGGGAGAGGGAGTTAATATGGTATTAAATCCCATGGTCTCCATCATTGTTTGTATGTAATTTAACATATAAGGCGAATATAAATTATGTATACGTCACCCATCGTGGCATGTAATTTATGGTGCCTAGAATGTTATAGAAATTACTGGAACAAACTTCTTGAATTAATACGAATAGATACGAATTTTCTTTATCTCTGATTTGGGGCGATTTCTAAGGCTTATGGGTATTAAGTGAGACCGATGTGACTCCTCCACTGCCTAGAAGTCAAACCAGACACGAATATTGAATTGAAGTATTCTATTCCAGAAATATTGGAAGGTATACATGCCGCCCATCGTGGCGTACCAAGTTCCATAGGTTTCGGGTAATTTAAGATTTGATGATGATATACACTTAGCTATGAAAAATAATATAGACCACCCCTACGTGGCTTATTGTTTAGTAATATGACCGAAGTAACGTTTAAACAAATTTAGGTGGTATACATGTCACCCATCGTGACGTACCAGAAACTTAGGGTGTTTAAACGTTAGTGCATTTAATTTTAATAATTGTTAGAGGAACCAATAGGACTTAATTTTTTATGCACCCTTCTTTATGTGTAATGTGATTTTTTCATGCATGATTCTCAGGATATAATGGGGTTTAATCCACTGTTCACCATACTTAAGGATAACAAACTTACCGGACCTAACTATATTGAATGGAAACGTAATTTGGACATTGTGTTGACTGCTGAGGAGTACAAGTTTTGCACTTATGAACCCAAGCCTGAGCAGCCCGCTGCTGATGCTCCTGATGAGGAGAAAGAGTATTATAAGCGGTGGACAAAGGCTGATGAGATGTCGCAATGTTACATTCTGGCAGCAATGTCGGGTGTTTTGCAGCATCAGCATCAGGCTATGGCCACTGCTTCGGATATGCTCTTTAATCTCAAGGAACTTTTTGGAGATCAGAATAGGGCTGCTAGGCAAGTAGCCATGAAGGCTTTAATGAACACTCAGATGGCTGAAGGTACACCTGTAAGGGATCATGTTCTCAAGATGATGTCACATCTGAATGAGATAGAGATCCTTGGTGCAGAGCTTGACGGGGAAACCCAGATTGACATTGTCCTTATGAGCTTGCCCAAGAGTTTTGAGCAGTTCCGCTTGAATTACAACATGAACAAGAGGCAGTATAGTCTTGCGGAACTGCTGACAGAACTTCAGGCAGCTGAAGGATTATTTCGCCAGAGTGTTCAAGTGAATGTGGCTGAGAAAGGTTCTTCCTCTAAGCCGAAAGGCAATAAGAAGAAGAAAAAGGCTCAGACACAGCAAGCTGTGAAGGCAGTGGGGGTTCAAGGTGGTGTGAAAAAGCCTAAGGGGAAGTGCTACCGGTGCAAGCAGTCGGATCACTGGAAAAAGGATTGTCCTCTTCCTAAGAAGACAAACAATACTGGTATGTCTCTTTCTCTAGTTACAGAAACATTTATAGCGGCTATATCTACGAGCACTTGGTGTGTAGATACTGGAGCCACTGATCATGTTTGTAACTCTATGCAGGGGTTCCAGCAATCCAGAATGCTTAGAGATGGCGAGATATACGTGTTCATGGGAGATGCTACGAAAGTAGAAGTAGTTGCAGTAGGAGTTATTCATTTATCTTTTGATTCTGATAGGATTTTGGTTTTGAACAATTGTCTTTATGTACCTTCTTTTAGAAGGAATTTGATTTCGGTTTCTAAACTTGCTATGGATGGTTATAATGTTTGTTTGGATCGTAATGTTTCTATTATGATGAATAAACGGATTATATGTTCTGGTACATTGCAAGACAATTTGTATATAATTAATCCTAGTCAACCCGCACTGCAACTACAACATAGGGTATTGAACAACACATCTTCTACCTCTAATAAAAGAAAGGAACCTTCTAGTTTGAACCAAACATATCTTTGGCACTTGAGATTAGGTCATATTAACTTGAGGAGGATTCAAAGACTGGTAGTAGACGGGCCTTTAGGCTCATTGGCAGTGGAGCCATTTCCAGTTTGTGAATCCTGCTTGGAAGGTGAAATGACCAAAAGGCCTTTTAAGGCAAAGGGGAATAGAGCCAAAGAAGTTTTAGGATTGGTTCACTCTGATTTATGTGGACCTATGAATATCCAAGCAAGAGGTGGTTATGAGTATTTCATCACTTTTATTGACGATTATTCTAGATATGGATACGTTTATTTGTTGCACCGTAAGTCTGAGTGCTTTGAGAAATTCAAGGAGTACAAAGCTAAAACGGAGAAGCGGCATAATAAAAGTATCAAGTCACTACGATCTGATCGTGGTGGCGAATACTTGCTTGGGGAATTCAGGGAATATTTATCAGAGAATGGGATAGAATCCCAGTTGACTGCACCAGGCACACCCCAGCAGAACGGTGTAGCAGAGAGAAGGAACCGGACTCTTTTAGAGAGTGTTAGATCGATGATGAGTTATTCGGATTTACCCAAGTCCTTTTGGGGACATGCCTTAGAGACAGCAGCTTATCTTCTGAACTTAGTACCTTCTAAGTCGGTTCCTAAAACCCCTTTAGAATTGTGGACCGGGGACAAACCGAGTCTGAGACACATTCGGATATGGGGTTGTCCAGCACATGTGCTGAACAAGAACGCGACTAAGCTAGAATCTCGTACAGAAGTAAAGCTGTTTGTAGGCTACCCCATGGGAACAAAAGGTTATTTATTTTATAGTCCTAAGGATCGGGATGTCACTATTAGCACCAATGCAAGATTCTTAGAGAAAGACTATATAATGAATCAAAAACCCAAGAGTAGTATCGTTTTAGAGGAATTAGTGGGAGGGACGAATAATGAACCTGTAGTACAAGTAGAACAACCACAGCAGACTGTGCAACCGGTCACTAATACCGCACCAGTTCCTCGTCGTAGTGGGAGGGTTGTTCGACAGCCCGACAGATTCATGTTTTTGGGAGAGTCTTCGGACTTGGTCTCTGGTGAACATGATGATGATCCCCGGACATACGAAGAGGCAATACAGGACAAAGATGCAAGTCTTTGGCAAAAGGCAATGGATTCTGATATGGAATCAATGTATTCTAATCAGGTCTGGGAGCTCGTGGAACCACCCAAAGGTGTAAAACCTATTGGATGTAAGTGGGTCTACAAGAAAAAGAGGGGATCAGACAAAAAGGTGAAAGCCTGGAAAGCAAGACTTATTGCGAAAGGGTATACTCAGAAAGTAGGTATCGATTATGAGGAAACCTTTTCGCCAGTAGTCATGCTTAAGTCAATCCGTATTCTTTTATCTATAGCAGCTTATCTCGATTATGAGATTTGGCAAATGGATGTCAAGACAGCTTTCCTTAATGGAAATCTTGAGGAAACCATCTATATGCAGCAACCAGAGGGATTCATTAAAGAAGGCCAAGAGCATCTTGTTTGTAAGCTGAAGAGGTCTATTTATGGACTTAAACAAGCTTCTAGGTATTGGAACATTCGCTTTGATCAGGCAGTCCAGTCATATGGATTTGATCAATGTCCAAGCGAAGCATGCGTGTATAAGAGATGTGAGGGAAATGCAGTGGTTTTTCTAGTGCTTTATGTTGATGACATTTTACTCATTGGAAACAATGTTAAGATGTTGTCTTCAATAAAGGCATGGTTGTTCAAACAATTTGAAATGAAGGACTTAGGTGAAGCAGCATACATCCTTGGGATCAAACTTATAAGGGATCGCAAGAAAAGGATGTTGGCTTTATCTCAGGAGCCCTACATAGATGACGTATTAGCTCGTTTTAACATGCAGGACTCCAAGAAGGGTAATTTACCCTTCAGACATGGAGTTACTCTATCAAAGAGGCAGTGTCCTTCGACACCTAAGGAGATAGAGAACATGAAGGCAGTACCTTATGCTTCGGCATGGTTAGCAGATACCAGTCAAACCCAGGACAGGAACATTGGAGTGCCGTAAAAGCAATACTCAAGTACCTGCGAAGGACTAAGGAGTATATGCTGGTTTACAAGTCCTCTGATTTATTGCCTCTGGGATATACCGATTCGGATTTCCAGACAGATAAGGATAAGAGAAAGTCCACCTCGGGATGTGTTTTTACTTTGGGAGGTGGAGCCGTAATATGGAGGAGTGTGAAGCAGAAATGCATCGCGGACTCAACCATGGAAGCCGAATATGTGGCAGCCTCGGAGGCAGCCAAAGAGGCTATATGGTTCCGAAACTTCCTGCTGGATTTGGATGTGGTTCCTAATCTGCCACAGCAGATCACGATTTATTGTGATAACACTGGTGCTGTGGCGAATACCAAGGAACCACGGGCACATAAGGCAGCGAAACACATAGAGCGTAAGTATCACCTCATACGACAGTTCGTTAAGCGAGGAGATATCATTGTGGCTGATATAGCATCAAAGGATAACCGGGCAGATCCTTTCACGAAGAGCTTACCAGCTAAGGCTTTTCAGGAGCACGTGGAAGCGATAGGAGTCAGATACTTTGTCACATAGTTATATATAGTTGGTAGTGGATTGCTTGTAATAGACACTGATATACTCAAAGAATATCTTGAGTATAAGTGGGAGATTGTTAGGGTTATACTGAAATATTCGTTTGAAGTATATAACAATTATTTGAGAATCTTGAATGCATGTTTTCACATTGTCTGTATATTATATATTGTAGACAATCTAGTATCAAATGGGATAGCAGAAGATTAGATTGTCAGACTCCTTATATAATATAATAAAGGTTCACAGTCGAGGTGGTGTTAGACAAACCACTGGAACGGCTGAAGTATTATTTGGAAATAGTTTATCTTGACTGTTGAATAATACTTATATACTTTGTGTATATTGAACGGGATCAAAATAGTAGAATAATTGTTTCTTTAATTCTGACAATAAAGAACTAAGATTCTATGATCTTATTAATGCTTAAGTTCTTAATCCGGATATAGTGATTGACACTTGTATTTAATGCACATGCCTTGACTCATAAATTAAGTAATTTATTTTAAATTACGAATTTATGTATTGGGCAATGACATTATATACAGAGTGGGATATTGACTATAGAAGGAAACCGTGTCCGAAAAATATATTCGGGTGATGATGTCCTCTTGAAAGCTCATAAAGATAATTATGCTTTAGTCCTGCAGGCAGATTTGTTCTTGCATAATTATAAGGTTGAGTGGATGATCAAGGATAAAAGATATTGATTAAATTAATTGTCAGAAATTAATTTAATTAATGGACATGCGATATCTTAAACATGGGGAATTTATAAGCAATTAATATGGGAGCCGAATTAAATAATTAATTTACGGAATTAGGAAAGGTAGTGCAAATATTAGTTCTTTAGTGGATAGAATTAATATTTAATGACATTGGGCCTGGCCCGGAATGTCATTAGAAGGCCTGACCTAATGATCCATGATCCCTGCTGTAGCCTATATATATTCTCGTTCTCCTAAAGCTGAAAGACACACCAAAACGAATTAATCCTAGAGTCAGAGAGAGGCAGACGTTTTTCTCAAGGAGACAGCTAGGGTTTTGGGTTTTCGGAGCTTTAAGGAGAGGCACACCTTGGGAGATCGAAGGCCACACTTCGTCCAAGGAGAATCAAGGAATACAGTAGAAGACGTGGATTTGAATCGCTTGCGCCGTAGCGATTAAGGTTAATATTCTTTTCGAACTTTTAATTAGTATCATAAAACGCAGGCCAAGGTCCGATTGTTCCTACAACAAGTTGATCCAATTTCAAACAACCGAAAATGAAGCTACAAGTTGCTTTCAACTTCAAACGAGTCTGGAATAAAGCTACAAGTTGATTCCAACTTCAATCGAGTCAATAATGAAGCTACAAGTTGTTTCCAGGCTCTAACGAGTCAAGAATGAAACTACAAGTTGATTCCAATTTCAAACAACGAAAAATGAATTTACAAGTCGTTTTCAACTTCAAACGAGTCTGAATGAAGCTACAAGTTGTTTCCACGTTCAATCTAGTCAATAATGAAGCTACAAGTTATTTTCAGGCTCAAAAGAGTCAAGAATGAAACTACAAGTTGTACCAATTTCAGACAACCGAAAATGAAGCTAAAAGTTGTTTTCAACTTCAAACGAGTCAGGAATGAAGCTACAGGTTGTTTCCAACTTCAATCGAGTCAATAATGAAGCTACAAGTTGTGTTCGGTCTCAAACGAGTCAATAATGAAACTACAAGTTGATCCAATTTCAAACAACCAAAAATGAAGCTACAAGTCGTTTTCAACTTGAAATGAGTCTGGAATGAAGCTACAACTTGTTTCCACGTTCAATCTACTCGGTAATGAAAGTACAAGTTGTTTTCGGGCTCAAACGAGTTAAGAATGAAACTACAAGGTGATCCAATTTCAAACAACCGAAAATGAAGCTACAAGTTGTTTTCAACTTCAAACGAGTCTGGAATGAAGCTAAATTTGTTTTCAACTTCAAATGAGTCTGGAATGAAGCTACAAGTTGTTTCCAACTTCAAACGACTCAATAATAGAGCTACAAGTTGTTTCCGGGCTCAAACGAATCAAGAATGAAACTACAAGTTGATTCCAATTTCAAACAACTGAATATGAAGCTACAAGTTGTTTTCAACTTCAAACGAGTCAGGAATGAAGCCACAAGTTGTTTCCAACTTCAATCTAGTCAACAATGAAGCTACAAGTTGTGTTCGGGCTCAAACGAGTCAATAATGAAACTACAAGTTGATCCAATTTCAAACAACCGAACATGAAGCTCCAAGTTGCTTTCAACTTCAAACGAGTCTGGAATGAAGCCACAAGTTGTTTCCAACTTCAATCTAGTCAATAATGAAGCTACAAGTTGTTTCCGTGCTCAAACGAGTCAAGAATGGAACTACAATTTTATACCAATTTCAAACAACTGAAAATGAAGCTACAAGTTGTTTTCAACTTTGAAAGAGTCTGGAATGAAAATACAAGTTGTTTCCAATCTCAATCTAGTCAATAATTAAGCTACAAGTTATTTTCGGGTTCAAACGAGTCAATAATGAAACTACAAGTTGATCCAATTTCAAACAACCGAAAATGAAGCTACAAGTTGCTTTCAACTTCAAACGAGTCTGTAATAAAGCTACAAGTTGATTCCAACTTCAATCGAGTCAATAATGAAGCTACAAGTTGTTTCCAGGCTCAAACGAGTCAAGAATGAAACTAAAAGTTGATTCCAATTTCAAACAACGAAAAATGAAGTTACAAGTCGTTTTCAACTTCAAACAAGTCTAGAATGAAGCTACAAGTTGTTCCCACGTACAATCTAGTCAATAATGAAGCTACAAGTTATTTTCAGGCTCAAAAGAGTCAAGAATGAAACTACAAGTTGATCCAATTTCAGACAACCGAAAATGAAGCTAGAAGTTGTTTTCAACTTCGAACGAGTCAGGAATGAAGCTACAGGTTGTTTCCAACTTCAATCGAGTCAATAATGAAGCTACAAGTTGTTTCCGGGCTCAAACGAGTCAATAATGAAACTACATGTTGATCCAATTTTAAACAACCGAAAATGAAGCTACAAGTTTCATTCAACTTCAAAGGAGTCTGGAATGAAGCCTCAAGTTGTTTCCAACTTCAATCTAGTCAATAATGAAGCTACAAGTTGTTTCCGGGTTCAAACGAGTCAAGAATGGAACTACAAGTTGATTCCAATTTCAAACAACTGAAAATGAAGCTACAAGATGTTTTCAATTTCAAAAGAGTCTGGAATAAAGCTACAAGTTGTTTCCAACTTCAATCTAGTCAATAATGAAGCTACAAGTTGTGTTCGGGCTCAAACGAGTCAATAATGAAGCTACATGTTGATCCAATTTCAAACAACCGAAAATGAAGCTACAAGTTGCTTTCAACTTGAAACGAGTCTGGAATGAAACCACAAGTTGTTTCCAACTTTAATCTAGTCAATAATGAAGCTACAAGTTGTTTTCGGGCTCAAACGAGTCAAGAATGGAACTACAAGTTGATTCCAATTTCAAACAACTGAAAATGAAGCTACAAGTTGTTTTCAACTTTGAAAGAGTCTGGAATGAAATTACAAGTTGTTTCCAACCTCAATCTAGCCAATAATGAAGCTACAAGTTGTTTCCGGGTTCAAACGAGTCAAGAATTAAACTACAAGTTGATTCCAATTTCAAACAACTGAAAATGAAGCTACAAGTTGTTTTCAACTTCAAAAAAGTCTGGAATGTAGCTACAAGTTGTTTCCAACATCAATCTAGTCAATAATGAAGCTACAAGTTGTGTTCGGGCTCAAACGAGTCAATAATGAAACTACAAGTTGATCCAATTTCAAACAACCGAAAATGAAGCTACAAGTTGCTTTCAACTTCAAACGAGTCTGGAATAAAGCTACAAGTTGATTCCAACTTCAATCGAGTCAATAATGAAGCTACAAGTTGTTTCCAGGCTCTAACGAGTCAAGAATGAAACTACAAGTTGATTCCAATTTCAAACAACGAAAAATGAAGTTACAAGTCGTTTTCAACTTCAAACGAGTCTAAATGAAGCTACAAGTTGTTTCCACGTTCAATCTAGTCAATAATGAAGCTACAAGTTATTTTCAGGCTCAAAAGAGTCAAGAATGAAACTACAAGTTGTACCAATTTCAGACAACCGAAAATGAAGCTACAAGTTGTTTTTAACTTCAAACGAGTCAGGAATGAAGCTACAGGTTGTTTCCAACTTCAATCGAGTCAATAATGAAGCTACAAGTTGTGTTCGGTCTCAAACGAGTCAATAATGAAACTACAAGTTGATCCAATTTCAAACAACCAAAAATGAAGCTACAATTCGTTTTCAACTTGAAATGAGTCTGGAATGAAGCTACAAGTTGTTTCCACGTTCAATCTACTCGGTAATGAAAGTACAAGTTGTTTTCGGGCTCAAACGAGTTAAGAATGAAACTACAAAGTGATCAAATTTCAAACAACCGAAAATGAAGCTACAAGTTGTTGTCAACTTCAAACGAGTCTGGAATGAAGCTAAATTTGTTTTCAACTTCAAATGAGTCTGGAATGAAGCTACAAGTTGTTTCCAACTTCAAACGACTCAATAATGGAGCTACAAGTTGTTTCCGGGCTCAAACGAATCAAGAATGAAACTACAAGTTGATTCCAATTTCAAACAACCGAGTATGAAGCTACAAGTTGTTTTCAACTTCAAACGAGTCAGGAATGAAGCCACAAGTTGTTTCCAACTTCAATCTAGTCAATAATGAAGCTACAAGTTGTTTTCGGGCTCAAACGAGTTAAGAATGAAACTACAAAGTGATCAAATTTCAAACAACCGAAAATGAAGCTACAAGTTGTTGTCAACTTCAAACGAGTCTGGAATGAAGCTAAATTTGTTTTCAACTTCAAATGAGTCTGGAATGAAGCTACAAGTTGTTTCCAACTTCAAACGACTCAATAATGCAGCTACAAGTTGTTTCCGGGCTCAAACGAATCAAGAATTAAACTACAAGTTGATTCCAATTTCAAACAACTGAAAATGAAGCTACAAGTTCTTTTCAACTTCAAAAAAGTCTGGAATGTAGCTACAAGTTGTTTCCAACTTCAATCTAGTCAATAATGAAGCTACAAGTTGTGTTCGGGCTCAAACGAGTCAATAATGAAACTACAAGTTGATCCAATTTCAAACAACCGAAAATGAAATTACAAGTTGCTTTCAACTTCAAACGAGTCTGTAATAAAGCTACAAGTTGATTCCAACTTCAATCGAGTCAATAATGAAGCTACAAGTTGTTTCCAGGCTCAAACGAGTCAAGAATGAAACTAAAAGTTGATTCCAATTTCAAACAATGAAAAATGAAGTTACAAGTCGTTTTCAACTTCAAACAAGTCTAGAATGAAGCTACAAGTTGTTCCCACGTACAATCTAGTCAATAATGAAGCTACAAGTTATTTTCAGGCTCAAAAGAGTCAAGAATGAAACTACAAGTTGATCCAATTTCAGACAACCGAAAATGAAGCAACAAGTTGTTTTCAACTTCGAACGAGTCAGGAATGAAGCTACAGGTTGTTTCCAACTTCAATCGAGTCAATAATGAAGCTACAAGTTCTTTTCGGGCTCAAACGAGTCAATAATGAAACTACATGTTGATCCAATTTTAAACAACCGAAAATGAAGCTACAAGTTTCTTTCAACTTCAAAGGAGTCTGGAATGAAGCCTCAAGTTGTTTCCAACTTCAATCCAGTCAATAATGAAGCTACAAGTTGTTTCTAGGCGCAAACGAGTCAAGAATGGAACTACAAGTTGATTCCAATTTCAAACAACTGAAAATGAAGCTACAAGTTGTTTTCATCTTCGAAAGAGTCTGGAATGAAGCCACAAGTTGTTTCCAACCTTAATCTAGTCAATAATGAAGCTACAAGTTGTTTCCGGGTTCAAACGAGTCAAGAATGAAACTACAAGTTGCTTCCAATTTCAAATAACTGAAAATGAAGCTACAAGATGTTTTCAATTTCAAAAGAGTCTGGAATAAAGCTACAAGTTGTTTCCAACTTCAATCTAGTCAATAATGAAGCTACAAGTTGTGTTCGGGCTCAAACGAGTCAATAATGAAGCTACATGTTGATCCAATTTCAAACAACCGAAAATGAAGCTACAAGTTGCTTTCAACTTGAAACGAGTCTGGAATGAAGCCACAAGTTGTTTCCAACTTCAATCTAGTCAATAATGAAGCTACAAATTGTTTCCGGGCTCAAACGAGTCAAGAATGGAACTACAAGTTGATTCCAATTTCAAACAACTGAAAATGAAGCTACAAGTTGTTTCCGGGTTCAAACGAGTCAAGAATTAAACTACAAGTTGATTCCAATTTCAAACAACTGAAAATGAAGCTACAAGTTGTTTTCAACTTCAAAAAAGTCTGGAATGTAGCTACAAGTTGTTTCCAACATCAATCTAGTCAATAATGAAGCTACAAGTTGTGTTCGGGCTCAAACGAGTCAATAATGAAACTACAAGTTGATCCAATTTCAAACAACCGAAAATGAAGCTACAAGTTGCTTTCAACTTCAACCGAGTCTGGAATAAAGCTACAAGTTGATTCCAACTTCAATCGAGTCAATAATGAAGCTACAAGTTGTTTCCAGGCTCTAACGAGTCAAGAATGAAACTACAAGTTGATTCCAATTTCAAACAACGAAAAATGAAGTTACAAGTCGTTTTCAACTTCAAACAAGTCTAGAATGAAGCTACAAGTTGTTCCCACGTACAATCTAGTCAATAATGAAGCTACAAGTTATTTTCAGGCTCAAAAGAGTCAAGAATGAAACTACAAGTTGATCCAATTTCAGACAACCGAAAATGAAGCAACAAGTTGTTTTCAACTTCGAACGAGTCAGGAATGAAGCTACAGGTTGTTTCCAACTTCAATCGAGTCAATAATGAAGCTACAAGTTCTTTTCGGGCTCAAACGAGTCAATAATGAAACTACATGTTGATCCAATTTTAAACAACCGAAAATGAAGCTACAAGTTTCTTTCAACTTCAAAGGAGTCTGGAATGAAGCCTCAAGTTGTTTCCAACTTCAATCCAGTCAATAATGAAGCTACAAGTTGTTTCTAGGCGCAAACGAGTCAAGAATGGAACTACAAGTTGATTCCAATTTCAAACAACTGAAAATGAAGCTACAAGTTGTTTTCATCTTCGAAAGAGTCTGGAATGAAGCCACAAGTTGTTTCCAACCTTAATCTAGTCAATAATGAAGCTACAAGTTGTTTCCGGGTTCAAACGAGTCAAGAATGAAACTACAAGTTGCTTCCAATTTCAAATAACTGAAAATGAAGCTACAAGATGTTTTCAATTTCAAAAGAGTCTGGAATAAAGCTACAAGTTGTTTCCAACTTCAATCTAGTCAATAATGAAGCTACAAGTTGTGTTCGGGCTCAAACGAGTCAATAATGAAGCTACATGTTGATCCAATTTCAAACAACCGAAAATGAAGCTACAAGTTGCTTTCAACTTGAAACGAGTCTGGAATGAAGCCACAAGTTGTTTCCAACTTCAATCTAGTCAATAATGAAGCTACAAATTGTTTCCGGGCTCAAACGAGTCAAGAATGGAACTACAAGTTGATTCCAATTTCAAACAACTGAAAATGAAGCTACAAGTTGTTTCCGGGTTCAAACGAGTCAAGAATTAAACTACAAGTTGATTCCAATTTCAAACAACTGAAAATGAAGCTACAAGTTGTTTTCAACTTCAAAAAAGTCTGGAATGTAGCTACAAGTTGTTTCCAACATCAATCTAGTCAATAATGAAGCTACAAGTTGTGTTCGGGCTCAAACGAGTCAATAATGAAACTACAAGTTGATCCAATTTCAAACAACCGAAAATGAAGCTACAAGTTGCTTTCAACTTCAACCGAGTCTGGAATAAAGCTACAAGTTGATTCCAACTTCAATCGAGTCAATAATGAAGCTACAAGTTGTTTCCAGGCTCTAACGAGTCAAGAATGAAACTACAAGTTGATTCCAATTTCAAACAACGAAAAATGAAGTTACAAGTCGTTTTCAACTTCAAACGAGTCTGAATGAAGCTACAAGTTGTTTCCACGTTCAATCTAGTCAATAATGAAGCTACAAGTTATTTTCAGGCTCAAAAGAGTCAAGAATGAAACTACAAGTTGTACCAATTTCAGACAACCGAAAATGAAGCTACAAGTTGTTTTCAACTTCAAACGAGTCAATAATGAAGCTACAGGTTGTTTCCAACTTCAATCGAGTCAATAATGAAGCTACAAGTTGTGTTCGGTCTCAAACGAGTCAATAATGAAACTACAAGTTGATCCAATTTCAAACAACCAAAAATGAAGCTACAAGTGGTTTTCAACTTGAAATGAGTCTGGAATGAAGCTACAAGTTGTTTCCACGTTCAATCTACTCGGTAATGAAGGTACAAGTTGTTTTCGGGCTCAAACGAGTTAAGAATGAAACTACAAGGTGATCCAATTTCAAACAACCGAAAATGAAGCTACAAGTTGTTTTCAACTTCAAACGAGTCTGGAATGAAGCTAAATTTGTTTTCAACTTCAAATGAGTCTGGAATGAAGCTACAAGTTGTTTCCAACTTCAAACGACTCAATAATGGAGCTACAAGTTGTTTCCGGGCTCAAACGAATCAAGAATGAAACTACAAGTTCATTCCAATTTCAAACAACCGAATATGAAGCTACAAGTTGTTTTCAACTTCAAACGAGTCAGGAATGAAGCCACAAGTTGTTTCCAACTTCAATCTAGTCAATAATGAAGCTACAAGTTGTGTTCGGGCTCAAACGAGTCAATAATGAAACTACAAGTTGATCCAATTTCAAACAACCGAAAATGAAGCTCCAAGTTGCTTTCAACTTCAAACGAGTCTGGAATGAAGCCACAAGTTGTTTCCAACTTCAATCTAGTCAATAATGAAGCTACAAGTTGTTTCCGTGCTCAAACGAGTCAAGAATGGAACTACAATTTTATACCAATTTCAAACAACTGAAAATGAAGCTACAAGTTGTTTTCAACTTTGAAAGAGTCTGGAATGAAACCACAAGTTGTTTCCAATCTCAATCTAGTCAATAATTAAGCTACAAGTTATTTTCGGGTTCAAACGAGTCAATAATGAAACTACAAGTTGGTCCAATTTCAAACAACCAAAAATGAAGCTACAAGTTGCTTTCAACTTCAAACGAGTCTGTAATAAAGCTACAAGTTGATTCCAACTTCAATCGAGTCAATAATGAATCTACAAGTTGTTTCCAGGCTCAAACGAGTCAAGAATGAAACTAAAAGTTGATTCCAATTTCAAACAACGAAAAATGAAGTTACAAGTCGTTTTCAACTTCAAACAAGTCTAGAATGAAGCTACAAGTTGTTCCCACGTACAATCTAGTCAGTAATGAAGCTACAAGTTATTTTCAGGCTCAGAAGAGTCAAGAATGAAACTACAAGTTGATCCAATTTCAGACAACCGAAAATAAAGCTACAAGTTGTTTTCAACTTCGAACGAGTCAGGAATGAAGCTACAGGTTGTTTCCAACTCCAATCGAGTCAATAATGAAGCTACAAGTTGTTTCCGGGCCCAAACGAGTCCATAATGAAACTACATGTTGATCCAATTTTAAACAACCGAAAATGAAGCTACAAGTTTCTTTCAACTTCAAAGGAGTCTGGAATGAAGCCTCAAGTTGTTTCCAACTTCAATCTAGTCAATAATGAAGCTACAAGTTGTTTCTAGGCTCAAACGAGTCAAAAATGGAACTACAAGTTGATACCAATTTCAAACAACTGAAACTGAAGCTACAAGTTGTTTTCATCTTCGAAAGAGTCTGGAATGAAGCCACAAGTTGTTTCCAACCTTAATCTAGTCAATAATGAAGCTACAAGTTGTTTCAGGGTTCAAACGAGTCAAGAATGAAACTACAAGTTGATTCCAATTTCAAACAACTGAAAATGAAGCTACAAGATGTTTTCAATTTCAAAAGAGTCTGGAATAAAGCTACAAGTTGTTTCCAACTTCAATCTAGTCAATAATGAAGCTACAAGTTGGGTTCGGGCTCAAACGAGTCAATAATGAAGCTACATGTTGATCCAATTTCAAACAACCGAAAATGAAGCTACAAGTTGCTTTCAACTTCAAACGAGTCTGGAATGAAGCCACAAGTTGTTTCCAACTTCAATCTAGTCAATAATGAAGCTACAAGTTGTTTCCGTGCTCAAACGAGTCAAGAATGGAACTACAATTTTATACCAATTTCAAACAACTGAAAATGAAGCTACAAGTTGTTTTCAACTTTGAAAGAGTCTGGAATGAAACCACAAGTTGTTTCCAATCTCAATCTAGTCAATAATTAAGCTACAAGTTATTTTCGGGTTCAAACGAGTCAATAATGAAACTACAAGTTGGTCCAATTTCAAACAACCAAAAATGAAGCTACAAGTTGCTTTCAACTTCAAACGAGTCTGTAATAAAGCTACAAGTTGATTCCAACTTCAATCGAGTCAATAATGAAGCTACAAGTTGTTTCCAGGCTCAAACGAGTCAAGAATGAAACTAAAAGTTGATTTCAATTTCAAACAACGAAAAATGAAGTTACAAGTCGTTTTCAACTTCAAACAAGTCTAGAATGAAGCTACAAGTTGTTCCCACGTACAATCTAGTCAATAATGAAGCTACAAGTTATTTTCAGGCTCAAAAGAGTCAAGAATGAAACTACAAGTTGATCCAATTTCAGACAACCGAAAATAAAGCTACAAGTTGTTTTCAACTTCGAACGAGTCAGGAATGAAGCTACAGGTTGTTTCCAACTTCAATCGAGTCAATAATGAAGCTACAAGTTGTTTCCGGGCCCAAACGAGTCAATAATGAAACTACATGTTGATCCAATTTTAAACAACCGAAAATGAAGCTACAAGTTTCTTTCAACTTCAAAGGAGTCTGGAATGAAGCCTCAAGTTGTTTCGAACTTCAATCTAGTCAATAATGAAGCTACAAGTTGTTTCCAGGCTCAAACGAGTCAAAAATGGAACTACAAGTTGATACCAATTTCAAACAACTGAAAATGAAGCTACAAGTTGTTTTCATCTTCGAAAGAGTCTGGAATGAAGCCACAAGTTGTTTCCAACCTTAATCTAGTCAATAATGAAGCTACAAGTTGTTTCAGGGTTCAAACGAGTCAAGAATGAAACTACAAGTTGATTCCAATTTCAAACAACTGAAAATGAAGCTACAAGATGTTTTCAATTTCAAAAGAGTCTGGAATAAAGCTACAAGTTGTTTCCAACTTCAATCTAGTCAATAATGAAGCTACAAGTTGGGTTCGGGCTCAAACGAGTCAATAATGAAGTTACATGTTGATCCAATTTCAAACAACCGAAAATGAAGCTACAAGTTGCTTTCAACTTCAAACGAGTCTGGAATGAAGCCACAAGTTGTTTCCAACTTCAATCTAGTCAATAATGAAGCTACAAGTTGTTTCCGTGCTCAAACGAGTCAAGAATGGAACTACAATCTTATACCAATTTCAAACAACTGAAAATGAAGCTACAAGTTGTTTTCAACTTTGAAAGAGTCTGGAATGAAACCACAAATTGTTTCCAATCTCAATCTAGTCAATAATTAAGCTACAAGTTTGTTAGGTCCGGAAGCGATTGTAGAAGGGGGGGTTGAATACAATCGTCACAAAATAATCGCGGAATAAATCTGATCGGAATATAATTTTTTAATCAGATTTTAATTAATTAATATAACAATGTTTGAAGTGCTTTAAAGTGATTTCTTTACTAAATAATAAATAGAATATAATCCACTTAATTAAACTAGTTGAATATATTCATTTAATAAATTAATTCAAGAGTGAATCAATTTACTAAATAAAATATACAACTAATATAATTATATTAGAAGTGAATATATATAATCTATTTAATATTTAATCACTTTCTTTCTTTAACAGAGCTTCTGTCTTCTTTGAAACTTTAATATCTTCGTCTTGAATTGTCAATCAATTGAACTACCACCTTTGTTTGACGTAGAATATTTAATCCTTGTAGCTGATACACAAATGTACTGTCTGGTTCATCTGTATCTAGCTGAATAAAATATTCCTCGTCATTAAAACAATTAAGCTGTGGCTTGTTCGTCGAGTCTTCGTCTTGTAAGTTCTTCTTCGTAAATTGGAATCATCTGAATAAATAAAGTATAGAAACTTCATACCTTTTGAATTCCTGGACGTGCCACAAAAGATTATTTGTGCACTGAGGCCTGAACATATTAATGAACTTCTCTCAGTGGACTGCAGCAGCATCCTGGAGTTTTTCTGATATAAAATTCCGATAAATCATTTGACGTTCTTCGTACGGATTCCGGTGACTTGCTATTTACTGAGCTTTCTTATCTGAATTGAGTTGTACCTCTTTAAATACAAATAGGCTAAACATATGCCTTTCAATCTCCCCCTATTTGTTTGTTAACATAACAGGCAAATTTCCTAGAGGATAACTCAACTAACAGATAAGACAAAGGATTAAACATACAAATGTAAATAGCAAAAGTTTCTGGTATTAAATTAAACCTGAACCAGAATAATAATAGATTACAAAAGGATGTTCTATGAACATATCTTACAAATATCCTAGTCAATCTATTTCACTCAGAGCGAGTGACTTCTCCTTCTTCAATATCTGACACATGAATAATAGGAGTAGACGGCTCATCCTGAGTAGGCTCTTCAGATATGGTGGATTCACCACGCTTCTTTCGTTCTCGAGCCAAGGACAGCTGGAACTGAACTTCTGTATCCACAGGGTCTTCTATAAAGTCTGAGGGCTGAGTTGGGTTGATATACTTCATCTTTCTGAAGTAGTGATGTACCTTTCTCTTTGTGCAGTAAGCCACAATCTCAGCATCAGCATCAGCTTTGGCTTTCGAAGCGAAGCCCTTGGTACGCAGAAAAGTAGATACAAGAACCATCTGATTAACACCATATTTCTGAAGATGTCGATGGTCCAAGTAGAAGGTTCCAAACTTGCTCTCGTGAATGAACTTTACACAGTATGGGTTTCTGACGACTTGTGGACTATTATGAACACCATATTCCATAAGTCGGTCACGAAGGAGTTCATTCAGATTCGAACTGCGTCGGATCTTGTTACGAGCCACCCAGATTTCAGTAAGAGATAACAACTTGAACGAATCAACTGAAACTCTGAATGTCCCGTTTCTATGAGTAGAAATGATAATCTCCCATTGATCGAGGAGATTCCTGACGCCAACAGTTATATAATCTAATTCAAAAGCAAAGGCACGCATAAACATATCCTCGTTAGGGTTTACCTCTCTTAAATCATATATGAATGATTTGAACTTTTTATCTTGAAAAGGTTCCCTTTGAGGTCCAGAGAAGATCCTCCTTGCGATGTCCCAGCTTTCTCCAACTTTCCGAGCAATATCTTCTTTCTTCTGCTTACAAGCAGCATCCCAAAGTTTCTGTTTCTCCAACTTGATATGCTCATCAGTAATCTTCTTTTCATCCACCAGCCTTTGTAGTTCACGAAGCTTTGCCTTGCTAGCTTCATGTTCAGCTTTAAACTTTTGAACCCTTTCCAAGTGCTCAGGGTCAATAGGCTCTTGCTCGGTGAATAAAAATCTTTCCTCAAAATGACCTTCTTCTTCAGCTTGGAAGTAGGCAGCATCAAATGCATCATCATCAGCAACATCATCAGGAATGTTATCATAATCTTGATTAGAGAAGATGTCATCAGATGCAGGCATTTTGCCTTTAGACTTGTCATGTTTAGCTGCTTCAGAAGAGTACTTTGAACTTTCTTTCCCTTTGCTTGCTCCACCCTTATCCTCCGGATCTTTGTCCTTATCCTTCTCCCCCTTAGTTGAGGGATCCTCTGGAGTTGACTGAGCTGTAGACTTAGGAATCTTCAAAAAATCAACAACCTGGGCCAATGTTTGCTCCACGCTATGAAGTTTTGACATACAGAGCTCATGATTCTTGTCAATCCGAGAGTAAATACCCTTGACATGTTCGTCCATTTTCCTTTGCAGAGAAGTGTAGGAAGTATCAGCAACTTGCTTCTGTAGAGTGACTAGCGCTCCACTCTTCAACTTAGCATTTTCAGCAAGAAGTCTTTCACATTCATCTCTGAGAGTAGCCATTTGTTCCAATAACAGATCCGTGTTGGTGTGTGCACTCACCTCACGAACACTCGAAGAATGATCTCTATCCTCACGTGCATGTGTTTCACTCGGTGTTTGCCTTTCTTCACTCGTGTTTATCACACCGTCACCAGTACCTGTATAAACTACCAAAGTTCCTTGAGATGGAACCATAGGTAGTGAAGGAACAAATTGTCCTTCGGATGCCTGTGAAGGCAGATTTACTTGCAAGCTGCCAAGTAGTCCCTGATCAATAAAGAAAGAGTGATCAGAAAAGTTTTCATTAAACATGTTTTGAAAATCTGTGCACTCATTAAGTGTAGTAACAAAAGGATCAGGTTGAGTGTTTACTAGCGTGAGTGCTAGTGATGTGCTTGACTCTTTACAGGGTACCGCGGTAGGACGGCAAATTTCAATAAACGCATCCTGTTGAGAGAATGAATCTAGAGACTGTATATTTACCATTTCAGTATCCAAATCCTTTTGGGAGGAAATGGATGCGGCTGCAGTTGTCTCAGGTTCATCCACCCTTAGCTTCTTATGAGACAGAGCTGCGGGTTCACGAATCATAGCACTCCCACTCCGTTTCCGGGCTACCTTCTTAACAACAGGTGTAGTAGTGTTGGTGGAAGTGTTTGACGAAGAATCAGTGGTTGTAACAAATTCATCAGCTTGGTTATGAACCTGGGTGTTTTCAGGTTCAATGCTGGCAGTCTGACATACAAGATCAATATCACAATCATAATCTGATACATCAACAGTAAAATTAGATGAAAAGTTAGAAAGTACCTCAGCTACCTGTAAGTCGTCATGAAAGTTCTGTAGCTCAATGTCGATGTCAGAATCAGCTGGTAGTGGCTGAGAGGTTGATTGTGTTTGAGGGATGTCATGTGTTTGGATATTTGAGGGAGTAGGTTCAGAATGTGATGGGAGAATGGATGATTGTTGTACAGGAAAGAAGTTGTATTGCATTGGTTCTTCTTCTTCCTGTGATGGTGAAGGGTGATGTAGAGGTGATTGATATGGTGAGTAGTGTGAGGATTGGCTTGAGGATTGGTAGTCTTGGATCAGTAGAAGTGGTGGAATGTCATGTTGTTGTTGCACTTCTTGTTCTGGTTCTGGTGGTTGTTGTTGTTGTACTTGAGGTGGATATGGTGGAAGTGGTTCTCCAGGTTGTAGCTGTTGTAGAGGTTGAGGAGGAGGTGCCACTGGTAATTGATATGGTTGAAGCTGTGCGTTGAATTGATCAAGCATGAATGGTGTGACAACCAAAGGAACATGATCATTCTTTCTTTTCTTTGCAAGTCTGGTCATCAGCTTCGTACAACATTTGGATTTAGGAGCCACTAGGGAATTGATGTAGATCATATGGTCTTCCATAGACATCTTGTCATTTAAGAACAACATCAGGAATCGAGGATAAAAGCATTCAACTTTAGCATTATTCGTCACATTCCGATTCCCTAAGGGACCCATCTTCTTGATAATTTCCTTTAGAAGAATCTCCCCGAAATTGATAGGACGATTATGTGCAGCACAGAATCCAAAGACCTGTAGGAGGGAAGATATATTGCCAAAGTTTCTTCGGTCAGTGGGAGCAAAAACTTTCGCCATTGTATCAAAGAAAACATCCCACTCAGCTCGTAGGTTACCCTTAGACATCTTAGACAGACGGATATTCCCTTGATAGTGGATTGTCTGAAAGAATTGTCTGAGTTCAGCATCAGTCGGGATCTCAGCAAAATTATTCCTCGGGAATCCAAGTATTCTGTTCACATCATCCGTATTGATTGAGATTTGATTGCCGCCTCGAATTTGTCTAATCATTCTGTAATTATCCAAAGTAGTCGAATTGACTGCAGTGGAATAAAAGTCATAGAGAAGCTGTACTTGTAGATCAGCAGCAGATGTAATGGCAGTGCTAAGCAGACATTGCTCATTAAGAAACCGTATCCAAGGTCTGAAGCGGAGAGAGCATGACTCGGGATCCAACAAACCATAGTAGTTCGTCTCGATAATGTCAAAGTGACCATTCATTTTTATAATTAAAAATTGAATTAAGCGAGAATTTTTCAAATAAAAAGATAATTCTCAAATATCTCGCAAATTTCAACTAATAATTAATTGACAATTAATTAATTAATTATTAATTCGAATTAATAGGATAAACTCGAATTAAAACTTAATTAATTAGTGAATGGTCCAAAATCAACTAATCCAATAATCACCAAGGCCAAACACGGTGTTATATCCACTAACTCCACAAACTCCAGTTAAATCACAATACAAACAAGGCCTTAAGTCAAGATAACCAAATTAACCCAAGAGCCAAACAAGCCCTTAAGTTAAATACCCAAATTAATCTCAAAGCACCCAAACGCAGCCTTATATATCAACAACACCATTAAAATCAAAAGCCCCAAAACAGAGTATAAGAACCCTAACTCTTGAACGATCAAATCGAAGCTAATACACAAGCCCAGAAGACTGATTATTCGATCAACATACGCAGCCAAAACCCAGCAAATCAGTTCGTGAGTCCCGAGTTTTAAAAACCAGGCAATCAGTTCGATTTCGTTTAAGAACTACAGTAGTTCAAAACGCAATAAACACACAAATAAACCCAGTCGATTACACAAGCAAATGGCAGTGGGTTTAGAGGAATCGAACACACATAAATCGCAAGCAACAGGGTCGATATCGTCACGCCAACACATAATAACGAACACACATCACTCGGCGAGAAAGAAACGCAGCAAAACTCCGATCAAACCCAGGCGAAACTATCGAAAATCTGATGAAAAACCAGCAGCGTTTCGACTATAAACAAGCGTAATCGCAAACCCAGCAAGCCTCGAGCTTGAAAACAAAAGAACCCAGCAAGTTTTTGTCGAATCAAAACTTGAAAAACGAAGCAGAGTGGTCGAGTATGTGTAAGTATAGCTGTGTGTATGTATTGTTGTGATGTAGGAGAAGAAGTGATGGTGAGCAGGCGCACTTTGTGTGTACCGGGGTGTAGAGTTTTGAAGAACATGAACAAACGCGCAAGACAAACTAGGAGTAAGTCGAGAGGGGTGTTGTGATTTGGTAAGACAAACTAACGAGTTTGTCAAACGGGTTTAAAAGAAATAAGTACAAACCGTGTGTATGTTATCGTGTAAGACAATGAGTGATTTAGTCTACATATCGTGGCTTGCCTCGATGGTGCCACGATGGTATACTGTTAAGACAAACTTTAATTTTGTCTTAGGAGGCGTGAAAGTACACGCTTATACTCGAGTGCGTCTGTGTACAGGGGTGAGTAAGACAATTAGAGTACTTGTCTTCCCTTGTTAAGATGTAGTGCGCGAGACGTGACCGGGTGTAACGCACGTGTAGCCCAGCAAAACCAAATAATAAAATATATATTAACAAAAATCTGTAACAACAATAATATAAATTCCAACTTTAATTAAATATAAATATTTATGAACTTAACTTTAATTCAGTTAAATGAATTAACTTAAATTCTAATATTTATGCTTAATTAATTTTGAAGAATACAAAATTATTACAAATAATTAAAAATAATTATCTAGATGCTTAGAAAATAATAAGGGGAGAACGCAAGCATTTAGAAAATTAAAGACTAATATACAAACATGCATAATTACACAAAATATTATCAGATAATTCACAAAAATATATAAAAACATATAAAGCATATGAAAAATATATACAATGAGAACTATGTCATATTTAACATCCCTAGCTCACAAACCAACTTAGAGAAAGTGGATTCATCAAGTGGTTTAGTGAAGATGTCAGCAATTTGCTCAGTCGTGGGTACAAAATGTAACACCACTGTACCATTCATGACATGTTCTCGAATAAAATGATACCTGATATCAATGTGCTTGGTTCTTGAATGTTGAACCGGATTGTTGGAAATGGCTATGGCACTTGTATTATCACAAAATATAGGAATTTTGTTTACTACAACACCATAATCATTTAATTGATTCCTGATCCAGAGTATCTGAGCACAGCAGCTGCCAGCAGCTATATACTCAGCTTCAGCAGTAGAAGTAGACACGGAGTGCTGCTTCTTGCTGTACCAGGAAACCAACCGTCGTCCTAGAAATTGACAGCTTCCAGACGTACTCTTCCTATCAATCCTGCATCCTGCATAATCAGAATCTGTATAGCCGGTTAAGTCAAAACCAGTATTCTTAGGGTACCAGATACCTAAGCCAGGTGTACCCTTAAGATATCTAAAGATTCTTTTGACGGCTATAAGATGTGATTCTTTAGGATCAGCTTGGAACCTAGCACACAAACATGTTGCAAACATAATATCTGGCCTACTAGCAGTGAGATAGAGTAATGAGCCAATCATACCTCGATAGCTTGAGATATCAACTTTCTTACCAGATTTATCCTGGTCAAGCTTTGTGGCAGTGGCCATGGGTGTCTTTGCCGGTGAAGAGTCTTCTAGATTGTACTTTCGTAGAAGATCTCTAACATACTTAGATTGACAAATAAAAATACCATCTTCCCTTTGGCTTACTTGAAGACCAAGGAAGTAGGACAGCTCACCCATCATACTCATCTCATAATTACTCTGCATTAACTTAGCAAATCTCTTGCACAAGTCATCGTTAGTAGAACCAAATATAATATCATCAACATATATTTGAACAAATATCATATTATTATCATGCAATTTGTAAAAGAGAGTTTTGTCTATGACACCTCTAGTGAAATTATTTTCAATTAAAAACTCAGAGAGGGTGTCATACCAGGTTCTTGGTGACTGCTTGAGGCCATAGACAGCTTTGAATAAGAAGTAGACAAAGTCAGCAAATTCTGGATTTTCAAAGCCAGGAGGCTGTTCAAGATATACTTCTTCTTCAAGCTTTCCATTCAGAAATGCACTTTTCACATCCATTTGATAAACCTTGAAGTTGGAGTGTGCAGCAAATGCAAGAAATATTCTGATGGCTTCAAGGCGAGCAACTGGAGCATAGGTTTCATCATAGTCAATTCCTTCCTCTTGAGAATAACCTTTTGCAACCAGTCTGGCTTTGTTTCTCACAACAATGCCATCACCATCTAACTTGTTCCGGTAGACCCATCTAGTTCCAATTATAGACTTACCCTTAGGCCTTGGAACCAGGGCCCAGACTTCTTGTCTCTCAAATTGATTGAGCTCTTCTTGCATGGCAAGAACCCAATCAGGATCAGCAAGTGCTTCATCTATTTTCTTTGGTTCCAGTTGAGATAGAAAACCAGAAAATAAACATTCGTTAGACGTAGCACTTCTAGTCTTTACACCAACATTAGGATCACCAATAATTAAATCAAAGGGATGATCTCTGCTCCAGATCCTTTCCCTTGGAAGATGTGATCTTGATGATTCAGCAGTATTGTCATTATGCTGAAATGTGTGACTAGTTGATCCATCAACTCCCCCTGAGTTGCTGCCAGGATGACTTGATGATCCACCACTAGCATTAGTGGAATCTCCAGTGTTTCCACCATTGCCTGGATCATCACCATCATTGTTGTCATCTCCTGTTGCAACCTCAGGTGGCAAATCATCATCTGAATCTGAATCTGGATAGTTGTCAAATTTCAGAGACTCAGATGAATCAGCAGATTGTAGACTTGGTAGTTTAGTGTCATCAAATGTTACATTGACACTAACTTTCACTGACAGAGTGTCAATCACAAAAACTTTATAAGCTGTATTGGTGTAACCAACAAAGATGGCTTCATATGCCTTTGGTTCAAACTTGTTCAAATGCTCTTCTCCATCCTTGAGAACATAGCATTTAGCTCCAAAGACATGAAGATGTTTGACATGTGGTTTCTTGTTGTTAAACAGCTGAAATGGAGTTTTCATGTGATCCTTATTGATCAAAGTTCGATTTTGGGTGTAACAGGCAGTGCTCACAGCTTCAGCCCAAAAGTACAGAGGAAGCTTTGCTTCAGCAATCATTGTCCTTGCAGCTTCAATCAATGTACGATTCTTTCTTTCGACGACTCCATTCTGTTGAGGAGTCCTTGGTGCTGAGTACTGTCTGTTAATTCCTTTCTCAGAGTAATAGTTGACTAAAGTTTGATTCTTGAACTCCGTACCATTATCTGACCTTATAGCTTTTACAGGAACACCCTTTTCTAATTCAACTTTCTTGATATGATCAATTACTGTCAGGGGAGTTTCATCCTTGGAAGATAGGAAGTAAACCCAAGTAAATTTAGAGAAGTCATCCACAATAACCAAAGCATATCTTCCTCCATCAATTGACATAACATTCACTGGGCCAAACAAATCCATATGCAATAGCTGCAATGGATCAGTGATGCTATTGATGGTCTTGCTTTTGTGAGATGCTCTCTTTGCTTTTCCTTTCTGACAAGCTTCACAGAGATCATCAGTTGTAAATTCCAGGGAAGGTAAGCCTCTCACTAGATCTCTCTTGACCAGAGAGTTCATAGTTTTAAAGTTGAGATGTGAGAGCTTCTTATGCCATAACCAACTTTCTTCAGTAGATGCCTTTGCATAAAAACATTGTATTGCATTTCCTGGTCCAGAAGATAAGTCAGCTACATAGATATCACCTTTCCTTATGCCAAATAGTGAAGGACGTTCATTCTTGATATGTCTGATTGTACATGTCTCCTTTTCAAAATGAACAGAGTATCCCTTGTCACAGAACTGACTGATACTGAGGAGATTATGTTCAAGTCCTTCAACTATAGCAATCTCTTCTATGATGATCTTTCCAACTTTGTACTTGCCATATCCTACAGTTCGACCTTTGCTATTGTCAGCAAAAGTAACTGAAGGGCCAGTTGCCTCTCTTACTTCTGTCAGCAGGGAATTCATGCCAGTCATGTGCCTTGACGCTCCACTGTCAAGCACCCAAACAACTCGTACAATTCCTCTGGCACCCTGCACAATACAACTGATTAAACAATCTTTGGGACCCACACTTGATTGGGTCCAACATACTTAAAGAATTGATTTGTATCTGGTAAGACAACAGAGCCTTTTGGACTGACATTCGATTCTGACTTGACTGAACTTACTTCCTTAACAACAGCCTTGTAAACTTTCGTTTTAGGCTTTGGAACATAAGTCTCCTTCCTAACACGAGGAGGACTAGCAGTCTTTGCCCTAGCATGCTTGCAGTTTGTGTGTTGTCTTGGGGATGTGTTTTCATTTTTAGCATGCAAATTTCTAAAATAAGCAGACATAGTATTGAAAGCACAAAGCATACAGTTATCAACACCACAATATTTATGACATGCATCAAAAACATGGGCAACAGGAATATCATTCACAACAGTAGGAACATCAATAGATTCTACTCTAACTTTGTTGACAGATTTGAAGTTCTCAGTAGAATAGCATCTATTGTTTATGTTCTTACTATTCACAAAATTATTAGGCTTGTTGAATTTTGTTCTTTCTGAGTTGACACCTAAACCAGCATTAGGCAACCTAACATTGCCTTTCACTTTTATTGGTTTCAGTGATGTCAGGATCTCATCTCTCTTCTCATTACTCTCTTTCAGTTTAAGGTCTTCCTGTTTGAGTTCATAGTTAATGACAATAGGTGTCTCTAACAGGGGTTCAGCTTCTGAGGATTTAAACAAAGGTTTAAGGGAATCTTTCAAAACAAAAGGAATCCCTCTTTCCTCAGCACTCTTCTTAAAAGGAGTAATGTTACTAGCCTTACCTACGGATTTGTTATAGTCAAAACCTATTCCAACAGTTCTCTTGATCTCTTGTTTATCATTAAGTTCTTTGACTATAGTGGAGGCATCCTTAAAGGCTTTACACTTAACTTTCTCTTCGTCTAGCTGAAGTCTTAAAGCAATCTCACCTTTCTCTAGAACTTTGACTTTAGCACATTGTAATCCTAAATCCATAGTCAATTGTTCTATTTTAGGTTTTAATACTTTCATCTCATTCATCTTATAAGCATGAATTTCTAAGACTAAAGTATCAATTTTAAGATTGGCAGCTTTCATCTTTTTAATAGCATCATCTCTTTCAAGTCCTAATTGCATAAACAGTTTAGGGCATGTAGGATCTACCTGAAAGATTCCAGCAGGAGGAGGTGAAGATGATCCATCATTAGCCATGAGAGCAACATTCCCAATCTGCTCTTCTTCATCACTATCTGTATCATCCCAGCTTTTCCCTTCTGCTAGATATGATTTGCTCTTGAAGCTTTGACCTCCAGAATTACCATGATGCTTTCTAACCAATGCATCATACTTCTGTTTCAGCTCATCGTACGAATCTTTTCTTTTTCCTTGAACCTTGGGCTGCTTGCACTCAGTTGCAAAGTGTCCAGGTTCACCACAGTTGAAGCATTTAAACTTGCTTCTATCCACCATCCCAGTCTTGTATCCTCCTTTGCTTGTAGAAGATGAGTAACCTCCTTTTTGAAACTTGTTTACAGTAGGTTTGTACTTGTAGGAGGGATTCTTCCTGAATCTCATGTTTCCAAACTTCTTGGCAAACAGAGATAGAGATTGATCCTCTAACTGTTCAAGCTCTTCCATTGTATAGAACTCTTCGTCACCACTGGAAGAAGCAGTCTGACCCATCTCAGGTACAACAAATTCCTGAGTGGTTTTAGAAGGAACAACAACATCCTTCTTCTCTTCCGGTACAGGTGACTCAACAACTAGAGCTCTCGAATGGTTCTGTGTTTTACCCCAGCCATATCTCTGCTTGCTTTGAACTTGCTCGAGTTCATAAGTTTTCAAAACTCCGTAGAGTCTCTCCAGAGATATCTCATTCAGATCTCTGCTTTCCCTGATGGCAGTGATTCTGTGTTCCAGATGTTCAGGAAGTGTTAAGAGAAACTTCATGTTGACCTCTTTCTTGTCATAGAATTTCCCATTCAGATTTAAATTATTTATCAAATTATTAAGTCTGATAAACACTTCTGAAATCCCTTCTCCGGGATTGGAACCAAACTGTTCATACTGAGCCATCAGTATTTCTTTCTTGTTTTCCCTAACTTCTTCTGAGCCTTCGTTTATGATCTCTAGTGTATCCCAGATTTGTTTTGCATTTGTACAGTTCACAACAGCATTGTACATGACAGGATTTAGAGATTCAACCAAAATTAGTTGAAGAGCGTCATCTAAGTTCATCTGTTCACTCTCTTCATCTGTGTACTCAGAAAGTTCTTTCGGAATGACCTGATGAGGTATTAACACACCATCCTCTTCGTGTGCTAATATGACATTCATCGGAGTAGTAACACCTTTGTCCAAAATCCCGATGTATTTTCTGTTTGCTGTTTGGAGGAATAGGAACATGTGCCTTTTCCATAGGCCAAAGTGTTCCTGGCTGAACGGTGGGATTTTAATGCTACTGATCTTTTGTGTACTCATTTTGAAGATTTGAAAGTGTATAGTGTTTGGATGAGATATAGAAATTGAAAGAAAAATAATATAATATTAAAATTAATTTTTTGGAATAAAATTAATTTGAATAAAATATTATTTGGACGTTTCAGAGTGTGTATAGGATCTAACACGGTATATTCGTATTAACTGCTCTGATACCAATTGTTAGGTCCGGAAGCGATTGTAGAAGGGGGGGTTGAATACAATCGTCACAAAATAATCGCGGAATAAATCTGATCAGAATATAATTTTTTAATCAGATTTTAATTAATTAATATAACAATGTTTGAAGTGCTTTAAAGTGATTTCTTTACTAAATAATAAATAGAATATAATCCACTTAATTAAACTAGTTGAATATATTCATTTAATAAATTAATTCAAGAGTGAATCAATTTACTAAATAAAATATACAACTAATATAATTATATTAGAAGTGAATATATATAATCTATTTAATATTTAATCACTTTCTTTCTTTAACAGAGCTTCTGTCTTCTTTGAAACTTTAATATCTTCGTCTTGAATTGTCAATCAATTGAACTACCACCTTTGTTTGACGTAGAATATTTAATCCTTGTAGCTGATACACAAATGTACTGTCTGGTTCATCTGTATCTAGCTGAATAAAATATTCCTCGTCATTAAAACAATTAAGCTGTGGCTTGTTCGTCGAGTCTTCGTCTTGTAAGTTCTTCTTCGTAAATTGGAATCATCTGAATAAATAAAGTATAGAAACTTCATACCTTTTGAATTCCTGGACGTGCCACAAAAGATTATTTGTGCACTGAGGCCTGAACATATTAATGAACTTCTCTCAGTGGACTGCAGCAGCATCCTGGAGTTTTTCTGATATAAAATTCCGATAAATCATTTGACGTTCTTCGTACGGATTCCGGTGACTTGCTATTTACTGAGCTTTCTTATCTGAATTGAGTTGTACCTCTTTAAATACAAATAGGCTAAACATATGCCTTTCAAAGTTATTTTCGGGTTCAAACGAGTCAATAATGAAACTACAAGTTGGTCCAATTTCAAACAACCGAAAATGAAGCTACAAGTTGCTTTCAACTTCAAACGAGTCTGTAATAAAGCTACAAGTTGATTCCAACTTCAATCGAGTCAATAATGAAGCTACAAGTTGTTTCCAGGCTCAAACGAGTCAAGAATGAAACTAAAAGTTGATTCCAATTTCAAACAACGAAAAATGAAGTTACAAGTCGTTTTCAACTTCAAACAAGTCTAGAATGAAGCTACAAGTTGTTCTTACGTACAATCTAGTCAATAATGAAGCTACAAGTTATTTTCAGGCTCAAAAGAGTCAAGAATGAAACTACAAGTTGATCCAATTTCAGACAACCGAAAATGAAGCTACAAGTTGTTTTCAACTTCGAACGAGTCAGGAATGAAGCTACAGGTTGTTTCCAACTTCAATCGAGTCAATAATGAAGCTACAAGTTATTTCCGGGCCCAAACGAGTCAATAATGAAACTACATGTTGATCCAATTTTAAACAACCGAAAATGAAGCTACAAGTTTCTTTCAACTTCAAAGGAGTCTGGAATGAAGCCTCAAGTTGTTTCCAACTTCAATCTAGTCAATAATGAAGCTACAAGTTATTTCTAGGCTCAAACGAGTCAAAAATGGAACTACAAGTTGATACCAATTTCAAACAACTGAAAATGAAGCTACAAGTTGTTTTCATCTTCGAAAGAGTCTGGAATGAAGCCACAAGTTGTTTCCAACCTTAATCTAGTCAATAATGAAGCTACAAGTTGTTTCAGGGTTCAAACGAGTCAAGAATGAAACTACAAGTTGATTCCAATTTCAAACAACTGAAAATGAAGCTACAAGATGTTTTCAATTTCAAAAGAGTCTGGAATAAAGCTACAAGTTGTTTCCAACTTCAATCTAGTCAATAATGAAGCTACAAGTTGGGTTCGGGCTCAAACGAGTCAATAATGAAGCTACATGTTGATCCAATTTCAAACAACCGAAAATGAAGCTACAAGTTGCTTTCAACTTGAAACGAGTCTGGAATGAAGCCACAAGTTGTTTCCAACTTCAATCTAGTCAATAATGAAGCTACAAGTTGTTTCCGGGCTCAAACGAGTCAAGAATTAAACTACAAGTTGATTCCAATTTCAAACAACTGAAAATGAAGCTACAAGTTGTTTTCAACTTCAAAAAAGTCTGGAATGTAGCTACAAGTTGTTTCCAACATCAATCTAGTCAATAATGAAGCTACAAGTTGTGTTCGGGCTCAAACGAGTCAATAATGAAACTACAAGTTGATCCAATTTCAAACAACCGAAAATGAAGCTACAAGTTGCTTTCAACTTCAAACGAGTCTGGAATAAAGCAACAAGTTGATTCCAACTTCAATCGAGTCAATAATGAAGCTACAAGTTGTTTCCAGGATCAAACAAGTCAAGAATGATACTACAAGTTGTTTTCGGGCTCAAACGAGTTAAGAATGAAACTACAAGGTGATCCAATTTCAAACAACCGAAAATGAAGCTACAATTTGTTTTCAACTTCAAACGAGTCTGGAATGAAGCTAAATTTGTTTTTAACTTCAAATGAGTCTGGAATGAAGCTACAAGTTGTTTCCAACTTCAAACGACTCAATAATGGAGCTACAAGTTGTTTCCGGGCTCAAACGAATCAAGAATGAAACTACAAGTTGATTCCAATTTCAAACAACCGAATATGAAGCTACAAGTTGTTTTCAACTTCAAACGAGTCTGGAATGAAGCCACAAGTTGTTTCCAACTTCAATCTAGTCAATAATGAAGCTACAAGTTGTTTCCGTGCTCAAACGAGTCAAGAATGGAACTACAATTTTATACCAATTTCAAACAACTGAAAATGAAGCTACAAGTTGTTTTCAACTTTGAAAGAGTCTGGAATGAAACCACAAGTTGTTTCCAATCTCAATCTAGTCAACAATTAAGCTACAAGTTATTTCCGGGTTCAAACGAGTCAATAATGAAACTACAAGTTGATCCAATTTCAAACAACCGAAAATGAAGCTACAAGTTGCTTTCAACTTCAAACGAGCCTGTAATAAAGCTACAAGTTGATTCCAACTTCAATCGAGTCAATAATGAAGCTACAAGTTGTTTCCAGGCTCAAACGAGTCAAGAATGAAACTAAAAGTTGATTTCAATTTCAAACAACGAAAAATGAAGTTACAAATCGTTTTCAACTTCAAACAAGTCTAGAATGAAGCTACAAGTTGTTTCCACGTACAATCTAGTCAATAATGAAGCTACAAGTTATTTTTAGGCTCAAAAGAGTCAAGAATGAAACTACAAGTTGATCCAATTTCAGACAACCGAAAATGAAGCTACAAGTTGTTTTCAACTTCGAATGAGTCAGGAATGAAGCTACAGGTTGTTTCCTGTGACGGACCCAACTTAAATAACCGACTAAAGCATGCATAAACGATAAATAAACTAGAATTATAGAGTTATGAGATATTAGAACTAAAATCTAAATCCACAATCCCCGGATCACCAGGAATGAGTATGAACAACATCTAAAGTTATTACAACCCAAATAGAAATCCAAATCAAGTCTAAGTCATACTACAGTTTTTAAATCCCAAAAGATTAGAAGAAATTAACTAGGGAACTACGAGTTCCCAACCTGCTCCATCATACGGCGGTAAGCAATCCCGTTGCCTGAGGTGGATTTACGTGCGGTCTGCTTGAATCGGGCCATTCTCGGGTTTCACTGAAGGGTTATAACAACAACAATATATATATGAGCATAAAGCTCAGCAAGTGAAAACAGTAATAAGACAGTTCACAATATGCAATATAATCAAGTGCAAAAGCAACAATAGATATCACAAGGTATAAACACAAGTAAAGGTGCAATGTGGGATATCAATTTATTGGAATTGGAAACACACAGCGCTACGAGCATTGAGGGGTGATCAGCCCACACCAAGCTCCGAACCACATAAAGTGATTCAACCAGGGAGGATCCTCGGCACACATTGGCCATAAACAGACATCAGGCTCCCCGCTACTGATGCTGCAATAATTGACTAGCGCCTCAGTCTTAATAAATTATTATCCAATTCCTTTTAAGGTCATTTCAAATCAAATCATTTTCAGAAAAGGGGTCTTGATCAAAGACAAGTTATAAGCAAGGGTGTTTTCAAAATACAAGTGATCTTTCTAAAATAGGTAATGTTATTAAGATCAGGGTCCCAAAAGAGATAATTCAGGTTAATGTGGGGTATCAAGTTCTCATTTATTCATCAAGGGACTATTGGAGTATAATCATGTGGGTGTAGGGTAACATCACATGAAAAAGGTAATTCAAATGTTAAGGGTATTATTGGAATCCAAAGTGATGATCACAAGGGGTGATAAGGTAATTCAGTCCTAAGTAAACAGTAGTTCAACGTTCACAGGGTATACAATTGTAAAACAAGTATAAAAGAAGAGTTTCACTTGCCTGGATAAAGCTTACTAAACTCCTGTATAGATGCTTCTAGGGGTTCCTTGCCTGGCCTCCTACTTGCACCTATAATTAATAGTATCCTCGTCACTAACTACCCTTTCGCGTATAAATGTGTATATATATATATATATATATATATATATATATATATAAATAAATATATATACATATATATTAAATATACACTTAAACTTAATTAAAACAAGTAACATAATCATCAAGTAATTCACATAACAAGTAAAGCATGGCACTTTGTTACTTAACTTATATTACTTAATAATCACTAATTATTCCTAAGTCAATTAAGCATTTAATCAAGTAGCACATAAGGTCTAAGACCAATACCTCCTAACCATACTCTACTGACCTCAAATTAACAAATTATTAGTAAGGCATACTTGTGTCCCACCTCCCAAGACTTACAAGTGAAGTGCAATCTAAGTGACTCACTAGTATGCTTACCTTGGCGACACTTGGGTGCCTTAGTAAAAATAATGCATCTACACTAAGTGAATTGATTTAAACTAACTTGCACTATCTAATATGACTTAAAACTAACTCATGAACTCAATATGAGGTCAAGGCCTCACTGATGACACACTCAAATGCAATGCATCTTAAGTGAACTCTAAAGTATGACTCCATGTGTGACACTTGTGTCCCTTAGTGGAAATGAGGCATCTCCACTTAAGGTATTGACTCCAAACCAATTTCTAAAGGTTGACGCAATCTTAAACAAATATTGTGAAGTGGTGTGACTCAAAGGCCTTGCCTATATGGTCCTTAAAAACTAGTGTACCAAAGTGACCATTCTGCCTTGGCAGTTTGGCACCTCTTGGGGGTTTTGGCAAAAACAAGTGTTTCTACTATGTGCGTTGGTGAAATTGTGACTCTACTGGATACTTAAGACTTAAATCTAAGTTGTGCACTTGGAATGACACTAAGGCCTTGCTCAGGCCTCCTTGGGCCTCTAAACAAAGTTGGCACAGAGCACCCTGCCCTGCTGTGGGGACTGCCATGAACTTAACAACTTGAGACTCACTAAACTCACTCACTACACCAATCCAGTGACTCAAATAGCTTTCTAATACTCTCCTAAGCTCAACTAAATCAAGGCCCCATGAGGGCCTCATCATTGACAAGGTGTTAACCACTCAAGGACACAATTAATCCTAAAGTGCCCTGTTCTGCCCTATACTCAAAGATGTGTGTGTGCATCTATGTAAATGATGGTTTTTATGACTTTTATGGCTACTGGAGACTTGTATACATCAAGTCCTAACTCCAGGAGACTTGGGCCTATGAGGGCCTAAGCATGACACATCTATTTCTCATGGTTTCTAGGGTGCAAAAATCTGCCATGGTGTGTGTGTGTGTCTCCTTCCACCTTAACACCCTTCAAAACTCCTCAAACCAACAAACCAAGCCACAATCCTATTCTACAATATACATATATCTACTGTCTATCCTCACCAAGCAAGATACCACAATTTATAACCATGAAAAATTCAATGCCGAAGTGAAACAATGAACCAAAAACAGAGCAGAATTTTCAGGGAGCATATATGAGCAAATTTTCGAGTATATCAACATGGTATTCACATAATAGCTACTGATTACTACTAGATATCATCATACACACCATAAACTATCATTTTAACACTTAGAACATGGCATGCATTACTCAAAAATCACATACAAAACTCAAATTCAAAGCTTAACACTCCGTTTTCACATAACTCAACATGCATCACTAGAGTTTCTTATACATAGCTTTATCTCATCATATAACATCAAAATACTAACATGCAAGGGCTGAAATCACACTAAAATCTCACCAAAACATCACACCCTTCGAAAATACAAGCAACCAATCTCAAATCATGAAATTCAAAATCATCATCTCACATATATATATGTATACATTCGGCTCCTCATTGGAGTCATTGCCGAATGTGATGATTCAAGAGAATGCCTTGGCCAAATAAGGTATTAACCTCACCAAAATCATCTCATGATCATCTTTAGGAACCTCCAAAATGGTGACTCTAAATCCATAAGGATCAAAGCCCCATTTCGGCTCCAAACAACACATGCAAGTAAGATCTCACCTAGAATTTGAAGTTTCAAGCTTGAGTTGTGAAGAACTTGGCTTGCAAAGCTTAAAAATCTCAAAGGAAGTGAAAGAAATGGTGAAGATGGGGGAGGGGTGAGCTTCGGCCGAATGGAGAGAGGGAGAGAAGTGAGGGAGAGAAAAGAGAGAGGTGAGAGGAGTGGGTTTGTGTGTTGTGGTTGTATATGATCATGTGAAGTGTGGAAGCATGTGTTAGTTTGTTTTCTTGTGTTTTGACTTGACCAACTAGTGGTAGTGGAGTGTAGAATGACTAGATTATCCTTCTTCCAAGTGTTAGTGTAAAATGCATGCAAGGGTAATGTAGTCTTTTGATAATTAATAAAAGTGTGATTAAAAGAGTATTAAAAGAAAGAGTTTTAATAAATAAAGTACAAATCTATAAATCATGAAATTAATATCACAAATAATATGAGATTTTAGAAGTTTAATAAAATAGTTTTCACAAATTTTGGACAAGGAATGAATTTTAAAAGAATATTACAAGTAGAGCTCTAATAGTCACATTTCACATAAATATAAAACACGAATATAATACACGTAAAATCTCGAGAAGAATATATATACCAAACGCTATTTTACAAGTTAAAGTTTATCGGCTACTCGCAATTTATCAAATATCACTAAATCGCATATATCTCTATTATTATTTAATCGGGTAGCGACAACGATCACATTTATTAATATAAAGTCAAAACCGTCGCAACTAGTAATATTATTTAATCGCGTAGCGAGAATTATTCGTCAAAAGTCATATAAGTACATTATAACGACATACGAAAGTCATGTAACGATAAACGAGTCAAATTCACATAGTTTGGCAATTAAAACACGAAATTTTATATATCACCAAAATGAAATACTGTAATATATATAAGTCAAATATTACAGGCGTTACATCCTTCCCCCCTTAAAAGGATTCTGGCCCCAGAATCTAAGTAAACAAATGAGGATACTTATCTAACATATCACTTTCTAATTCCCACGTTGATTCTTCAACTTTGGGATTTCTCCATAAAATTCTAACTAAAGGAACTCTCTTATTCCTTAACACCTTATCCTTTCTATCTAGAATGCTAACCGGTTGCTCGATATAAGACAAATCGGGCTCTATCTCAACTGGTTCATTCTCTATGGTGCACTTGGTGTCGGGGTTGAACTTCTTAAGCAATGAGACATGGAAAACATTGTGAACGTGTTGCATTTGAGGCGGTAAGGCTAGTTCGTACGCCACTTTCCCAATTCTGCTTAGAATCTCAAAAGGACCAATGAATCTTGGACTCAGTTTCCCTTTCTTTCCGAATCTTGCTATTCCTTTCCAAGGTTACACTTTTAGCAAAACGGCTTCTCCAATTTCAAACTCAACATATTTTCTGTGCGGGTCAGCATACTTTCGTTGTCTATCTTGAGCTGCAATCAATCTGCTTCGAATCACATCTACTGCTTCTTTTGTTTGCTGGATGAATTCTGGACCAATTACTTTCCTTTCTCCAACCTCATCCCAATATATCGGAGATCTACACTTCCTTCCATAAAGAGCTTCGTACGGGGGCATTCCAATGCTGGCATGATAACTGTTATTATATGAAAACTCAACCAAAGGCAAATGCTCGTCCCAATTTCCTTTGAAGTCCAAAGCACAAGACCTCAACATGTCTTCGATAGTTTGAATTGTACGCTCGCTTTGTCCGTCCGTTTGTGGATGATAGGCAGTACTCATCTTGAGTCGGGTTCCCAAATGTTCTTGAAATTGCTTCCAAAATCTCGAGTTAAAACGAGGGTCTCGATCTGACACAATAGATACTGGAACTCCATGACGAGTAACAATCTCTTTCAAATACATGTGAATTAGCTTGTCCATTGAAAATCTCTCGTTAATCGGCAGAAAACGAGCCGACTTGGATCGATCAATGATTACCCAAATAGCATCGTGATTAGATTTCGTCCTTGGCAATCCAACTATAAAGTCCATTGCAATGTGCTCCCACTTCCATTCTGGTATCTCTAACGGCTGTATCAATCCACTTGGCTTCTGATGTTCAGCTTTTACTCTTTGACAAGTGTAGCATTTACTGATCCATTGAGCAATTTCCTTCTTCATGTCTGGCCACCAAAAGTTTTGCTTCAGATCTTGGTACATTTTTGTGCTTCCGGGGTGAATAGAAAACTCTGAATTGTGAGCATCCTTCAAAATTTCATCCTTCAATTCCTCCACATTTGGTATCCAAATTCTTGATGAAAATCTCAAGATTCCTTGGTTGTCTTTCCGTGTGCAGATTTCTTCTCCGGTTAACTCATTCATCTTTTCACTCATCACTTCTTCTTGGCACTTCTTTATCTTTTCCATCATTTCAGGCTGAAAGGTCATGGTACAAATCATTTCTGTAGGTGCACTAGGAGCTCGAATTTCAATTTCCATCTTCTCAAATTCCTGTGATAGTTCTTGAGCCATGGTCAACGTATTCAACCTTTCTTTGCGACTTAACGCATCTGCTACTACATTCGCCTTTCCGGGATGATAGTTAATTGTAACGCCTGTAATATTTGACTTATATATATATTACAGTATTTCATTTTGGTGATATATTAAATTTCGTGTTTTAATTGTCAAACTACGTGAATTTGACTCGTTTATCGTTACATGACTTACGTATGTCGTTATAATGTACTTATATGACTTTTGGCGAATAATTCTCGCTACGCGATTAAATAATATTACTAGTTGCGACGGTTTTGACTTTACATTAATAAATGTGATCGTTGCCGTTACCCGATTAAATAATAGTAAAGATATATGTGATTTAGTGATATTTGTTAATTGCGAGTAGCCGATAAACTTTAACTTGTAAAATGGTGTTTCATTGTATATATTTTTCTCAAGATTTTACGTGTATTATATTCGTGTTTTATATTTATGTGAAATGTGACTATTAGAGCTCTACTTGTAATATTCTTTTAAAATTCATTCCTTGTCCAAAATTTGTGAAAACTATTTTATTAAACTTCTAAAATCTCATATTATTTGTGATATTAATTTTATGATTTATCGATTTGTACTTTATTTACTAAAACTCATTCTTTTAATACTCTTTTAATCACACTTTTATTAACTATCAAAAGACTACATTACCCTTGCATGCATTTTACACTAACACTTGAGGAAAGGACAAACTAGTCATTTCCACACCCACTACCACTTTACTAGTCAAAAGAGGGGTCAAAGCAAGCATATAGCTCCACTTGTCACACCCTCTTTCACCCACCAAAACCCTCATCTCACTCCACTCTCTCTCATTTCTCTCATTTCTCTCTACTCTCTTCTCTCCCTCTCGGCTGAACCCAAAAACCAGCCCCTCTCCACCATTTTCTTCCATTGTTTCAACATTTCAAGCTTTGTCAAGACAAGCTCTACACCATTCAAGCTTGAACCTTCCATTTCGAGGTTAGATTCTTGTTGCATGTGATATTTGGAGCCGAAATGGGGCTTTGATCCTTGTGGATTTAGAGTCACCATTTTGGAGGTTCCTATATGATGATCTTGATGTGTTTTTGGTGAGGTTTTACATCTCATTTTAGCCAAAAAGCACTTGTTCATCACCCTCGGCAATGAACTCAAAGAGAGCCGAGGGAATGGTTTGGTTTTTTTGAAGTTTTGATGGTTTTTGAGTTTAATTTCTTGTATATTCGAAGGGTGTGATGCTTTGGTAAGAATTTGGTGTGATTTCAGCCCTTGCATGTTAGTATTTTGATGTTATATGATGAGATAAAGCTATGTATAAGAAACTCTAGTGATGCATGTTGAGTTATGTGAAAACCGAGTGTTAAGCTTTGAATTTGAATTTTGTATGTGATTTTTGAGTAATGCATGCCATGTTCTAAGTGTTAAAATGATAGTTTATGGTGTGTATGATGATATCTAGTAATAATCAGTAGCTATTATGTGAACACCATGTTGATATATTCGAAATTTGCTTATATATGCTCCCTGAATATTCTGCTCTGTTTTTGGTTCATTGTTTCACTTCGGCATTGAATTTTTCATGGTTATAAATTGTGGTATCTTGCTTGGTGAGGATAGACAGTAGATATATGTATATTGTAGAATAGGATTGTGGCTTGGTTTGTTGGTTTGAGGAGTTTTGAAGGGTGTTAAGGTGGAAGGAGACACACACACACCATGGCAGATTTTTGCACCTTAGAAACCATGAGAAATAGATGTGTCATGCTTAGGCCCTCATAGGCCCAAGTCTCCTGGAGTTGGGACTTGATGTATACAAGTCTCCAGTAGCCATAAAAGTCATAAAAACAATCACTTACATAGATGCACACACACATCTTTGAGTATAGGGCAGAACAGGGCACTTTGGGATTTATTGTGTCCTTGAGTGGTTAAAACCTTGTCATTGATGAGGCCCTCATGGGGCATTGATTTAGATGAGTTTAGGTAAGTATTAGGAAGCTATTTGAGTCATTGTATTGGTGTAGTGAGTGAGTTTAGTGAGTCTCAAGTTGTTAAGTTCATGGCAGTCCCCACAGCAGGACAGGGTGCTCTGTGCCAACTTTGTTTAGAGGCCCAAGGAGGCCTGAGCAAGGCCTTAGTGTCATTCCAAGTGCACAACTTAGATTTAAGTCTCAAGTACCCAGTAGAGTCACAATTTCACCAAGGCACATAGTGGAAACACTTGTTTTTGCCAAAACCCCTAAGAGGTGCCAAACTGCCAAGGCAGAATGGTCACTTTGGTACACTAGTTTTTAAGGACCCATATAGGCAAGGCCTTTGAGTCACACCACTTCATGATGTTAGTTTAAGATTGTGTCAACCTTTAGAAATTGGTTTGGAGTCAATACCCTAAGTGGAGATGCCTCATTTCCACTAAAGAACACAAGTGTCACACATGGAGTCACATTCTAGTACCAACTTAGGATGCATTGCATTTGAGGGTGTCATCAGTGAGGCCTTGACCTCATATTGAGTTCATGAGTTAGTTTTAAGTCATATTAGAGAGTGCAAGTTAGTTTAAGTCAATTCACTTAGTGTAGATGCATTCTTTTACCAAGGCACACAAGTGTCGCCAAGGTAAGCATACTAGTGAGTCACTTAGGTTGCACTTCACTTGTAAGTCTTGGGTAGTGGGGCACAAGAGTGCCTTACTATTAATTCGTTAAATTTAGGTCAGTAGAGTATAGTTAGGAGGTATTGGTCTTAGACCTTATGTGCTACTTGATTAAATGCTTAATTGACTTAGGATTAATTAGAGATTATTAAGTGATATAAGTTAAGTAACTAAGTGCCATGCTTTACTTGTTATGTGCATTACTTGATGATTATGTTACTTGTTTTAATTAAGTTTAAGTGTATATTTATTATATATGTATATATTTATTTATATATATATATATATATATATATATATACACATCTATACACGAAAGGGTAGTTAGTGACGAGGATACTATTTATTATAGGTGCAATTAGGAGGCCAGACAAGGAACCCCTAGAAGCATCTATACAGGAGTTTAGTAAGCTTTATCCAGGCAAGTGAAACTCTTCCTTTATACTTGCTTTATGATTGTATACCTGTGAACGTTGAATTACTGTTTATTTAGGACTGAATTACCTTATCACCCCTTGTGATCATGACTTTGGATTCCAATAATACCCTTAACACTTGAATTACCTTTTTCATGTAATATCACCTTACAACCACATGATTATACTCCAATAGTCCCTTGATGAATAATGAGAACTTGATACCCCACATTAACCTGAATTATCTCTTTTGGGACCCTGATCTTAATAACATTTCCTATTTTAGAAAGATCACTTGTATTTTGAAAACACCCTTGCTTATAACTTGTCTTTGATCAAGACCCCTTTTCTGAAAACGATTTGATTTGAAATAACCTTAAAAGGAATTGGATAATGATTTATTAAGACTGAGGCGCCAGTCAATTATTGCAGCATCAGTAGCGGGGAGCCTGATGTCTGTTTATGGCCAATGTGTGCCGAGGATCCTCCCTGGTTGAATCACTTTATGTGGTTCGGAGCTTGGTGTGGGCTGATCACCCCTCAATGCTCGTAGCGCTGTGTGTTTCCAATTCCAATAAATTGATATCCCACATTGCACCTTTACTTGTGTTTATACCTTGTGATATCTATTGTTGCTTTTGCACTTGATTATATTGCATATTGTGAACTGTTTTATTACTGCTTTCACTTGCTGAGCTTTTTGCTCATATATATTGTTGTTGTTATAACCCTTCAGTGAAACCCGAGAATGGCCCATTTCAAGCAGACCGCACGTAAATCCACCTCAGGCAACGGGATTGCTTACCGCCGTATGATGGAGCAGGTTGGGAACTCGTAGTTCCCTAGTTAATTTCTTTTGAACTTTTGGGATTTAAAGACTGTAGTAAGACTTAGACTTAATTTGGATTCTATTTGGGTTGTAATAACTTTAGTTGTTGTTCATACACATTCCTGGTGATTCCGGGATTGTGGATTTAGATTTTAGTTCTAATATTTCATAACTCTATAATTCTAGTTTATTTATCGTTTATGCATGCTTTAGTCGGTTAATTATGTTGGGTCCGTCACAGTTGGTATCAGAGCGACAGGTTTGAGTCACTGAACAACATAGGATAAATGAATATAAGATAGGATTTAGAGGTTAAGCTGAACTTAGATCATGTGGGATTTGGGGCGTTAGAATCTTTTAAGTTTTCTCACCTTTTTGACTATAACCGCGTATATATATATATATATATATATATATATATATATATATATATATATATATATATATATATATATATATATATATATATATATATATATATATATATATATATATATATATATATATATATATATATAACTGTTGGCAGGCATCGTCATCTTCTAGTCCCGGATTCCCGGCTACTGTTCCATTCCCGCTTTACGAGCAGATGGTGAGGCTTACTGACCGACTCGAGGGCCAGAACACGATTCTCCAGCACCGGATTGACCAGCTGTACCGTGAGGACTTTGATGATGAAGGCAACCGTCCCCGTTTGATTGCTAGGGTCGAGGAGATCATTCGCATGGCCGAGGACCGTTTGGCAGCTATTCCACCCTACCGCGAGCGTGAGAGCCGTATCACTTTGACCGCCATTACTGACGAGCTCCGCCGTGTGATTAGCAGTCTCCGTGAGCCAGTTGCCAGTCCATCAGCTTCACCAGCATCATCACCATCCCCCTAGACTATTCCTTAGTCTAATTTATTTCCGTTATCATGTTATCCGTACTTTGACTTTCCATTTCGTACTTGTACCCCGGATTGTTTCGAGAAGACTTTTATTTGCACTTTATTTCCGTTCGTACTGTGCCGTACTTATCATTTGAACTAATGTTTAATCTCGCACTTTGACTATTCATCTCATTTTGTCATTACACGTGTACCATGCTTAAATAGAAATTGCCATGCTAAACCTTTAGAACTTGATCATGTTTAAACTTTTCCAATATACCATGATATGACTTTGACCGAATAATTGCACCTTTGCAATATGATACCTTAGACTCTAATAATACACACACATACCATGATGCCATAATAAATGCCATAAACCGTTACCATGTGGATAACTCTTGAATAATACCTTTGTACCCAATATTCCCTTTGATATAACTTGTATGCATATATTGAACTGAGAATAAGCTTTTCTTGTCTACATTCAGAATCATGCCTCCTCGAAGAGCCCGCAACACCACCAATGAAAATACCGAAGAACCACCACCAACCTTGGCTCAACTTATGCAACTTCTTCACCAACAATCTGTTACCCTTGCTCAACAACAACAACTACTTCAACAACAACTCCAGCAACAACAACAAGCACCACCACCACCTACTACTTTCAAATCTTTTCAAGCTGTGAAACCACCCGAGTTCCGAGGAACTCAAGACCCTGTTGAAGCTCAATCCTGGCTAAAGGAGATGGAGAAGGCTTTCACCTTGGCTGTTGTAGCTGATAATAAGAAAGTTGAATATGCCTCCTATTTTCTGAAAGATGAAGCAAACTATTGGTGGGAGTCAGCCCGTGCTTTAGAAGAAGATGAGGTTATTGCTTGGGATAGATTCAAGAGGATATTTCTAGACAAGTATTTTCCAAGGTATATGCAAACTCAGATGGAGTTGAAGTTCTTTGAATTGAAGCAAGAGGGAATGACTGTTGGGGAATATGAGAAGAAATTTACAGAATTAGCAAGGTTCATGGGAGATTATGTGGACACGGACGAGAAAAGAGCGAAGAGATTTCAACAAGGATTGAAGCCTTGGCTACGAAGCAGAGTGGCTGCTTTTGAATTGGCCACATATGCTGAAGTGGTCCAGAAGGCAATGGTGATAGAAGGAGAAAGTGATCAGAACCAGAAGGAGAAGGATAACAAGAAGAGAAAGTTTGTGAGTAAAGGTGAAGGTTCGGCTCAGGGGAGTCAAAGTGGAAAGAATTTCAAGAAGTTTGGATTTCAGAATCAAGCAGGACCCCGAGGTTTCAAGAAAGGTGATAATAGGAATGTGAGGAAGATTCAAGGACCGAGTGGTCAAAGGAGTCAACAAGCAAATTCAGAATGCAAGTTCTGCAACAAGAAGCACACGGGAAGTTGTAATAAGGCTGATATTGTCTGTTTCAAGTGCAACTCGAAGGGTCATAACGCAAACGAGTGCCAGAATTCGAAGCCTTCTGTTACATGTTTCAAGTGTGGAAAGACCGGTCATAAGTCAAGAGATTGTAAAGCTCCTGGAACTAACAAGTTGATGCAATTGGCAGCTACCCCTTACAATCAAGGAATGACATCTTCTGCTCCGATTCTGCAACTACCTTCTACTCAAGTTTTTGAGTCTGCAACTCCTGTTTTCCATCCCTCTTATCCGGCTCAAGCAAGGACATTCAACATGAATATCAAGGATGCTGTCCAGAGTTCCGAGGTTGTGGCAGGTACGCTTTCTGTCGACAACAACCATGCTAAAGTGCTATTTGATTCTGGAGCTACTAGATCTTTCATATCTGAATCTTTTGTTGGCAAGTTGAATTGTGAAATTGAACCGTTAGATGAACCTCTTTCTATCATTGTTGCTAATCAAGAACAAGTATCTGTTAGAAGTTTTTGCCCCCGATGTACTATAGAGATTTCTGGCTTTAGTTTTCCTGCTTCCCTTATACCTTTTCGATTAGGAGAGTTTGATGTTATATTAGGTATGGATTGGTTAGCAGAAAATGGTGCTCAAATAGATTGTAAGAAGAAGAAGATAATCCTTAAGTCTCCACAAGGCAAGAAAGTAGAATTCAAAGGGCATAAACAAACCAAGACATTTTTGACGATAATTGAAGCTAAGAAGTTGTTAAGGCAAGGTTGTTGTAATATCCGGGATTTCGACATGTATTTGTTTATGCCAGTATGCGAATATTTGGTGAATATTATGTGAATTAATTGTGAATTATATGTTAAGTGACTTGTTGAATGATCGTTTATGTATGTTATGACTTGTGAAATTATAATTTTTATATGATCAGATCAAAATATGGAGAATTTAGGCACTCATTTGGTAGATTATGGATTATTATATGATTTGATATTTGATTTAAGGATTAATTAAGTATATTATAAAATATTATTATTAAATTGATTTTAAACCCGTTTACTCGATAATTAAACCCCGGGGGGCTTCCGGGAAAATTTCGCTGGTTTGTTATTTGAGACATTCTGAACCATTTTCGTGTTTTAACTTTTCCCATCTGGTGTACGGATTTACGTGAAAGATTTTCGGAACGATTTTATGAATATTTTATTGTTATTTTACCGTATCGATAAACGTGTACGCCGGATATTTGTAACCCCAAATTATTTTGGCTAAAGCATTATACTCTCGTAGTTCGCGCCAATCAAAGCTCGGAGCCCCATAAGTTTCTCGTAATGTGTGTATTTGATATTTATCTTTAAAGTCGGTTCCGAACGGATCAGTTTTATTAATATTTAATGATTAAGAAGTGTATTTTATGTCCGGTATGATCCAAATGGGGGCCAGTTATTCGTAATTATAAATAGGATAATTACTATTTTATTTTTCATAATTATCATTTCAATACACGAGAATCGAGAGAAACTAGTTATTCGTTCTTCGCGTTCTTGAAGTTCAATCGAAGGTTTGAAGGCGTTATCGATCTCAGAATCAAGCATACAAGTAGTCCAAACGAAGGTATCGACGCGTAGAATCCATATCAAGTCTCAAAAACAGGTAGAGATTCACCGTTGGAGAGTAATTTGAGTTTGAAATTTCGTATGAATTAGGGTTTAATTAGGGCTTTTTGATTTTGATGTGGTTTATGTGATTTTATGCTTCCATGTTGTAGATAATCTTCTCCTGATCATTTTGGTATATCATATGTATGATTTGGAGTTCAATAACATGTTCAAAATTGAGTTTAATCATTCGAATTAGGGTTAGGGTTCTTGAGCCGAAGAACAGATTCAATTGAAAATTAGGGCTTTTTAATCCAGGAGGTAGAAGTGAAATTGAATGATACCATCATGTTTATCATGTTCCCAGGAGTGTGTACATGCCTTCAAATGTTATCAGAGGTTCCAGAATCGACCGAATCGACGAGAAGAAGTTTCGCCGGCGACGGCGAACTTCCTCGAGTTTTTCCGGCCAATTCACGAACCTTCAGCTCGATTTGATGATTGATATAGATTCCTGGTGAGTTGTAGATGTTATCTGCACCTTGGGGTGGCCGTCTACGGCCTGGAACGCCGTCTCCGGCGTCGGGACGGCGAGAACTGTAAAAATTACAGTTCAGCCCCCTGACGTTTGGAGATGGTGAAAATCAGACCTTGAACTTTCCAATTTTTGCAATTTAGTCCCCCCTGAAGTTTTGAAAACTTGCAAATCAAACCCTGGAGTTTCAGATTTCTAAAATCAGTTTTATTTAATTATTTTTAATTTCGAAAATCATTTATTTAATTTTCAAAAATAGATTTTAATTATTTCTTTATTCAAATACAAATCTAAATTAATTTATTAATTAACTTTAATTAGTAATTAATTATTATAATTAGTCAATTAATTTGAATATTAATTGATTAATTGTTTTAATTATTTATTAATTGATTTTAATTGATTTATTAATTAGATTTAATTGTTTTAAATGTTTTTAAAAATCCAGAAAAATAGTTTCAAGCTTTAGAAAATTATTCAAAAATATGTTGAAGGTTCGTTAATTGATTTCAAGTGATTTCGAACCTTATTTCGAGTATTCGGACTTGTTTATTCAGTTATAAATTGATTCTTTTACCCGTTTTTATTCCGAAAAATGTTTAAAAATTCATAATAAATACCAGAAAAATCATTTCAACCTCAAACCTTTTCTGAAAAGCTATTTCATTGATTCTCTTATGTGTTAGGTGCTATGTGTTACTTGATTGAGATGTGAAATGCTTATGTGAACGTTATATGACTGTTTTAATCGTATCTTTTGAACCGTAAGTCGGATTTAAGTGAAACGAAGGGTAGATAGAAGCTTGTTTCGATTATGAAACAAATAGGATGACATGAGAATGAATATTGATAGATGAATATTCTGATTATCAGAGAAGGACAGGCTTAGAAAAGGAAAGCAGGTAGTGTTGGAGTGATTCTGTTAGTGAAAGCTATAGAGAGAAGTAAAGCTTCTGAATAAGGCAAGTGCTCTATTCTCAACTTGTACTTCTGTAAACTCCTTGAGTTACTGTTCTGCATATAATGTCGTTGTTCTGGATAGATTTAAAAATGCATCTGTTGATATATTGTGCTATTGATCCTGATTATTGATAAACCTTATTCAACCCTCTTGACACCTGAATTACAAACTTAACCTTGACTTTGGTTTCAATGGAACTTGTACCCATTTCTTTGAGACTTGGAAACACAAATCATTCACTTTGATATTCTTTCATCCTTGCATGACCAACCAGTACAAGCCTATATGTTACAATACTTCACCAAATTATACAATGTCTTAACAAACACCTATATTACTCTTTTGGAAGAAGGTTCACACGTATACACCCTAACACTTGAAATTCCTACAAGTTAAACATATTTGAAACCTCAAGCTATTCTCACTTACATTTTTCTCTCTACAAAACCTCAGATTAGCTTCACCATATATTTGATCTTTCTTCCAACCTCAAGACATTCTTCAAACATATGATGAGGATACTTAAACCTACTTCTGAATTATCCTTTGATCCTGATATGTATTGCTCCACTAATTATCATGATTCTGATTTGAAGATTTTGATTCTGTTTGATAATATTGCTTCTGTTCAAATGGTATTGATTCTGATTTATTGAGATATTGTTGATTTCATTATATTGTTAAAGAATTGGATTGTTTTGTAAGTGTGGACCAGATTCGTGGTCGTTAGGCCAATGCGTGCCTTGGATCCAGTGATAGAGCTTGGTATGTACCTGGCTCGGGGTTAGTGCGTGACTGATCAGCAGCCTAACCTTGGTTTTAAATAAAAATATGAATATCCAATTCTTAGCACTGCTTTAAAAGAGATTTGATATCCTGATTCATTTTTATTGATAATTGTTGAACTTCAGTTTATGGTTTATATTGCTTGCTGAGCTGTAAGCTCACTCTTGCGATTCCTTATGTTCTTTTCCAGTGAAGAAAGAGACTACTGTTAGCGAGGACCCACAGGCTAGCCATCAAGCTAAGGTATCAGGATGAGTGTTGGGAAGCCTTGCTAGGAGTTGCTGATAGTATAAACTTTTGAGTATCGTTGTGTGTAAGCACTACGTTTTATGTTTATAAGTTGTAAGATGATAATTGGGATTCGAGGTATTGTAATATAACTTAAGTTGTGGCTTGTTTCATACTATAACCTGAAGCGATCCGTGGATGTTTAGGGTCAATGCATATATTATTATGGTTTACAGGTTTATATTGTTGTGTGTGACCCCCAGGTCTATGACCCGGATTTGGAGGGTGTCACAGGTTGGTATCAGAGCTACAGGTTATGAGTCAATGAAACAAGCCTAGATTGTCGGGTTTGGGTAGAGGGATTAAGATTAGAAATGAGTAATAGGTAGATAGAACGTTGAGAGGTGAGTATCAATGGAAAATAGGCCCTTGTGCTATCAGAGATTCTTATATATGTTCTGTTACATTGATTTACAGATATTCACGATGTCAGACCCTATCATTCCTCCTAGAGATATACCCTCGACTTCTCATGCTAGGCCTCTCATACGTGGACCCCCACCCAGTACATCTAGTTCCACCCGAGGTTCTTCTATCCACACTTCTTTTCGTGATGCACCTCACCCTGTTCCATATCATGAGTTTGAGGCGATGAGGATGGACTGTCGGTACTTACTCGGGCAGATCAGGGAGTTGGAGCGTATTATACAGATGATGGACCCTAGTGGAGCTGAGCGGGAGCTGAGGCAGAAGATTGTTGATGTTAGGATGAGGGCGACGGCGAAGTTTACTGCAGTGAGTGAGGGTCAGGGCGACCTAGCAGACTGGGCTATATGGATCATGGGGGAGTTGGACAAACTCGGAGGTCCTACTTTTCCGTAGAGTTGGACGGTGGTAGTTACGGAGTGGAGGTACCATGTATATTAGTGTGTAGTGTGTAGTGTGTGGTGGTAGTGTAGTGTCAGCCGATTTTGACCTTATATAGACTAAGATGTGCTGACCAGTGTGTAGGTTGCTGTTGTGTTTTACTTTTGACAAGCGCTTGCGCTGATGTACCCCCAGCTCTTTATATATATCAGAACTTTTCCTTTTTATACTGTCTTTTACCTTATTGCACCCGTCTTACTTACTTTACATATCACACTTGTTTTACATACTGCACTTCATATAAACCTTGTGATATCATTACACCCTGTTTCTTTCACTACTGCTCTGTTCTGTGAAGAAGCATGCGATTTATTTAATTCAATGATCAAAAATGTTTTCAAAAAGAAATATTCTGTTTTCTTAAAACAATTGTTAAAAGTTTTGGAGGTTAAATAAACTGCTTGTTTCTTTACAGAGCTATGCCTCCTAGAAGACAAACCCGTGCAACCAACCCTGATGACAACAACAATAACAATAATCCAGAACCTACAATGGCCCAGATTCTTCAGATCTTGGCCCAACAGACTGCCAACCTGACTCAGCAGCAGGAAAGGCAGGCTAATCCCCAGGTTACTTTCAAAAACTTTCAGTCTGTTAATCCCCCAGAGTTTAAGGGTTCAGCGGACCCTATCGAGGCTAGGATATGGTTGAAGGAAATTGAAAAGGCATTTATGCTAGTTAAAGTGAGAGATGAGCAGAAGACTGAGTTTGCTAGTTATTATTTGAAGGAAGAGGCCACCTATTGGTGGGAGTCTGTGAGAGCAATGGAAGGGACAGAGAATGTTACTTGGGATAGGTTTAAGGAGTTGTTTTTGGAGAAATACTTTCCTCAATTTCTCCAGGATCGAATGGAGTTACAGTTTTTAGAATTGAAGCAAGGGGACATGGCAGTGGCTGAGTATGAGAAAAAGTTTGCTGAGTTGGCTAGGTTTGTTCCGACCTATGTAGACACTGATAGGAAGAGAGCCAAGAGATTCCAACAAGGTTTAAAGGCATGGATCAGGGGAAAGCTAGCTATATTGGAATTAGATACTTATGCGGCTGTTGTTCAGAAGGCAATGATAGCGGAAACGGAAAGCGAAATGTCTCAGAAAGAGAAAGAGGGAAAGAGGCGTAAGCCAGAGCATCATGAGGGACAGTTTCAACAGGGAAGGTTTCAGAACTTTAACCCGAAGAAAGGGAAATTTCAGCAGGGGAGAAATTCCACTTTTAAGAAGCCAGATGTAGGTGGTAGTGGACAAGGAAACCGTCCAGCTATTGGAAATCAACCAAGGCCTCCACTGCCGGAGTGCCAGATATGTGGAAAGAGACACGGGGGAATCTGTAATAGATTGAATGTAGTGTGTTATAAGTGTAATCAGAAAGGACACTATTCTAGGGAATGTCAGAACCCACCAGCACGGCCCCCAATGATTCGAGATCAACCAGCAAGGAACCAACCCAATAGGGCTCCAGCAGCTGGGATAACATGTTTTAGGTGTGGAAAACCAGGACACATGGTGAAGGATTGCAAGGTACCAGCTCCAGGTAACCCTACACTTAGAATTATGGGATCCACTCCAGTAGTCCCAGAAGTTCCCAAAGCCAGAACCTACAACATGACTATGAGGGATGCAGTTCAGGATGCCGATGTGGTGGCAGGTACGCTTACTGTGAATTCTTTATGTGCCAAGGTTTTGATTGATTCTGGAGCTACTAGATCGTTTATTTCTGAGGATTTTGTGCCTAAGTTGAATTGTCCTATAGAATTGCTTAACGAGGTTATGAATATAGAGTTGGCTAATCAGGAACGTGTCCCTGTTAGCCAAGTTTATAGGAATTGTGAAGTTGAGATCTTAGGAAATAAGTTTTGTGCCGACTTGATACCTTTCAAGTTGGGAGAGTTTGATATTATTTTAGGGATGGATTGGTTATCGAAGCATAATGCTCAGATAGATTGTCGTAATAAAAAGGTGATGTTAAAAACACCGAATGAGAAGACGATAGTATTTCGAGGGCAGAAACAGGTAAAGAAGTTTTTGACTATGATTCAAACGAAGAGATTGTTGCATCAAGGTTGTGAAGCTTATATAGCATATGTAACTGATCAGAGTCGAGAACTTGTGAAGCTTGAAGATATTCCTGTAGTAAACGAGTTTCCAGATGTATTTCCACATGAGTTACCCGGATTACCTCCAGATAGAGAAATTGAATTTGCAATAGATTTAGCACCTGGAACCGAACCAGTATCTAAAGCCCCATATAGGATGGCACCAGTAGAAATGAAGGAATTGGCAACCCAATTACAAGATTTGTTAGAGAAGAGAGTGATTAGACCCAGTGTATCCCCGTGGGGAGCACCAGTGTTGTTTGTGAAGAAGAAGGATGGTAGTATGAGACTATGTATTGATTATCGGGAACTTAATAAGTTAACCATTAAGAATAGATATCCATTACCCCGTATAGATGATTTGTTTGATCAATTGAAGGGAGCGAGATGTTTTTCGAAGATTGATTTAAGATCGGGATACCATCAGTTAAAAATTAAACAAGAAGATATACCTAAAACAGCTTTTAGAACCCGATATGGCCACTATGAGTTTTTAGTGATGGCCTTTGGATTAACCAATGCCCCTGCAGCTTTTATGGACTTAATGAACAGAGTCTTTAAACCATATTTGGATAAATTTGTGATTGTATTCATAGATGATATTTTGATTTATTCCAAAACCACTGAGGATCATGCAACCCACTTAAGGATGGCTTTAGAGGCATTGAGAGGAGAGAAGTTGTATGCTAAGTTTTCAAAGTGTGAATTCTGGTTACAAGAGGTTCAATTTCTAGGCCATATAGTCAGTAAAGAAGGAATTAAAGTAGATCCCTCCAAGGTTGAGGCAATTATGAATTGGGAAAAGCCAAGGACACCAACAGAAGTTAGAAGTTTCTTGGGTTTGGCAGGTTATTATAGAAGATTTGTTCAAGATTTCTCAAGGATTGCTGTACCAATGACGAGGCTTACCCGGAAAGAAGAAAAGTTCGTGTGGACTGAAAAGTGTGAAGAAAGCTTCCAAGAATTAAAAAAAAGGTTAGTATCAGCCCCAGTGTTATCACTTCCAGATGAACAAGGGAATTTTGTAATTTATAGTGATGCTTCTCATAAGGGATTGGGTTGTGTGCTGATGCAACATGACAAAGTCATTGCTTATGCATCCAGACAACTCAAACCCCATGAGCAGAAGTATCCTACACATGATTTAGAACTAGCAGCCCTAGTGTTTGCATTGAAGATTTGGAGACATTATTTATATGGAGAAAAGTGTGAAATCTACACCGATCATAAGAGTCTGAAGTATATCTTTACACAGAAGGAGCTTAATATGAGGCAAAGAAGATGGTTAGAATTGATAAAGGATTATGATTGCACCATCAATTATCACCCTGGAAAGGCCAATGTAGTGGCAGATGCTTTGAGTAGGAAAGAAAGACTGAATGTGTTGACGTTACCTAAGGAAATATATAGAGAATTCGAAAAGCTGGAAATAGAAGTTAGAGTGAGTGAATCCTCAGAAGCTGGATTATATACAATGATTTTTCAACCAGAGTTACTAGAAAAGATAAGGAAATGTCAAGAGACCGTAATGGAACAGGATGTTAATAATTTAGTTGGGGAAGAACTTTGTACCCAGAAAGATGAGCAAGGTATTCTAAGATTTTCTTCTAGAATATGGATTCCACCAGTACAGGAGTTGAAAGATGAAGTTTTAAGTGAAGCACATAGTTCCGCTTATTCAATTCACCCCGGGAGCACTAAAATGTATAGGGATTTGAAAGAGAATTATTGGTGGCCAAATATGAAGAGAGAGATCGCAGAGTGGGTAAGTAAATGTTATACGTGCCAAAGAGTGAAGGCAGAACACCAGCGACCAAGTGGATTGCTACAACCCCTAGAAATTCCAGAATGGAAATGGGAGCATATTGCGATGGATTTTATAGTGGGATTACCTAGAACGAGGGCAAATCATGATGCCATATGGGTTATTGTAGATAGACTAACTAAGTCAGCTCATTTCCTTCCCATTAACGAAAGATTCTCATTAGACAAGTTAGTCCATATGTATTTGAAAGAGATCGTCGTTCGTCACGGAGTTCCAGTCTCCATTGTATCTGATCGAGATCCACGATTCAATTCGAGATTCTGGAAGAGCTTTCAGGAATGCTTGGGCACCAGATTGAATATGAGCACTGCTTATCATCCACAAACTGATGGTCAGAGCGAAAGAACTATTCAAACGATCGAGGATATGTTACGTGTTTGTGCCATCGATTTTAAAGGCAATTGGGACGAACATCTACCGTTAGTGGAATTCTCATACAACAACAGTTATCATGCAAGTATTGGAATGCCTCCTTATGAAGCTCTTTATGGACGTAAATGTCGCTCACCCGTATGCTGGGATGAAGTAGGAGAACGCAAATTACTTGGGTCAGAACTAGTTCAGCAGACGAAGGAAGTTATTGAAACCATTCAAAAGAGACTGATTGCAGCACAGAATCGTCAGAAAAAGTACGCGGATCAAGCCAGGAAGGATATGGAATTTGAAGAAGGAGAACCGGTATTACTGAAGATTTCGCCATGGAAAGGACTATCCCGATTTGGCAAGAAAGGAAAGCTAAGTCCCAGATATGTTGGACCATTCGAGATCTTAAGGCGCGTTGGTAAAGTGGCTTATGAGTTAGCATTACCCCCGCATATGGAGCATATTCATAACGTCTTTCATGTGTCAATGCTTAAGAAGTATCATCCAGATTCTAGGCATGTGATAGAGTACGAGCCAGTAGAGCTTCAGGCAGATTTGTCTTATGTTGAGAGTCCAATAGAGATTCTAGATAGAAAAGAGAAAGTATTGAGAAACAAAGTGGTGAAAATAGTGAGAGTATTGTGGAGAAACCCAAAAGTGGAAGAGTCAACTTGGGAGTTAGAAAGTGATATGTGTGAGAAATATCCTCACTTGTTTTCTTAGCAGATTCTGAGGACAGAATCCTTTTAAGGGGGGAAGGATGTAATATCCGGGATTTCAACATGTATTTGTTTATGCCAGTATGCGAATATTTGGTGAATATTATGTGAATTAATTGTGAATTATATGTTAAGTGACTTGTTGAATGATCGTTTATGTATGTTATGACTTGTGAAATTATAATTTTTATATGATCAGATCAAAATATGGAGAATTTAGGCACTCATTTGGTAGATTATGGATTATTATATGATTTGATATTTGATTTAAGGATTAATTAAGTATATTATAAAATATTATTATTAAATTGATTTTAAACCCGTTTACTCGATAATTAAACCCCGGGGGGCTTCCGGGAAAATTTCGCTGGTTTGTTATTTGAGACATTCTGAACCATTTTCGTGTTTTAACTTTTCCCATCTGGTGTACGGATTTACGTGAAAGATTTTCGGAACGATTTTATGAATATTTTATTGTTATTTTACCGTATCGATAAACGTGTACGCCGGATATTTGTAACCCCAAATTATTTTGGCTAAAGCATTATACTCTCGTAGTTCGCGCCAATCAAAGCTCGGAGCCCCATAAGTTTCTCGTAATGTGTGTATTTGATATTTATCTTTAAAGTCGGTTCCGAACGGATCAGTTTTATTAATATTTAATGATTAAGAAGTGTATTTTATGTCCGGTATGATCCAAATGGGGGCCAGTTATTCGTAATTATAAATAGGATAATTACTATTTTATTTTTCATAATTATCATTTCAATACACGAGAATCGAGAGAAACTAGTTATTCGTTCTTCGCGTTCTTGAAGTTCAATCGAAGGTTTGAAGGCGTTATCGATCTCAGAATCAAGCATACAAGTAGTCCAAACGAAGGTATCGACGCGTAGAATCCATATCAAGTCTCAAAAACAGGTAGAGATTCACCGTTGGAGAGTAATTTGAGTTTGAAATTTCGTATGAATTAGGGTTTAATTAGGGCTTTTTGATTTTGATGTGGTTTATGTGATTTTATGCTTCCATGTTGTAGATAATCTTTTCCTGATCATTTTGGTATATCATATGTATGATTTGGAGTTCAATAACATGTTCAAAATTGAGTTTAATCATTCGAATTAGGGTTAGGGTTCTTGAGCCGAAGAACAGATTCAATTGAAAATTAGGGCTTTTTAATCCAGGAGGTAGAAGTGAAATTGAATGATACCATCATGTTTATCATGTTCCCAGGAGTGTGTACATGCCTTCAAATGTTATCAGAGGTTCCAGAATCGGCCGAATCGACGAGAAGAAGTTTCGCCGGCGACGGCGAACTTCCTCAAGTTTTTCCGGCCAATTCACGAACCTCCAGCTCGATTTGATGATTGATATAGATTCCTGGTGAGTTGTAGATGTTATCTGCACCTTGGGGTGGCCGTCTACGGCCTGGAACGTCGTCTCCGGCGTCGGGACGGCGAGAACTGTAAAAATTACAGTTCAGCCCCCTGACGTTTGGAGATGGTGAAAATCAGACCTTGAACTTTCCAATTTTTGCAATTTAGTCCCCCCTGAAGTTTTGAAAACTTGCAAATCAAACCCTGGAGTTTCAGATTTCTAAAATCAGTTTTATTTAATTATTTTTAATTTCGAAAATCATTTATTTAATTTTCAAAAATAGATTTTAATTATTTCTTTATTCAAAAACAAATCTAAATTAATTTATTAATTAACTTTAATTAGTAATTTATTTATTATAATTAGTCAATTAATTTGAATATTAATTGATTAATTGTTTTAATTATTTATTAATTGATTTTAATTGATTTATTAATTAGATTTAATTGTTTTAAATGTTTTTAAAAATCCAGAAAAATAGTTTCAAGCTTTAGAAAATTATTCAAAAATATGTTGAAGGTTCGTTAATTGATTTCAAGTGATTTCGAACCTTATTTCGAGTATTCGGACTTGTTTATTCAGTTATAAATTGATTCTTTTACCCGTTTTTATTCCGAAAAATGTTTAAAAATTCATAATAAATACCAGAAAAATCATTTCAACCTCAAACCTTTTCTGAAAAGCTATTTCATTGATTCTCTTATGTGTTAGGTGCTATGTGTTACTTGATTGAGATGTGAAATGCTTATGTGAACGTTATATGACTGTTTTAATCGTATCTTTTGAACCGTAAGTCGGATTTAAGTGAAACGAAGGGTAGATAGAAGCTTGTTTCGATTATGAAACAAATAGGATGACATGAGAATGAATATTGATAGATGAATATTCTGATTATCAGAGAAGGACAGGCTTAGAAAAGGAAAGCAGGTAGTGTTGGAGTGATTCTGTTAGTGAAAGCTATAGAGAGAAGTAAAGCTTCTGAATAAGGCAAGTGCTCTATTCTCAACTTGTACTTCTGTAAACTCCTTGAGTTACTGTTCTGCATATAATGTCGTTGTTCTGGATAGATTTAAAAATGAATCTGTTGATATATTGTGCTATTGATCCTGATTATTGATAAACCTTATTCAACCCTCTTGACACCTGAATTACAAACTTAACCTTGACTTTGGTTTCAATGGAACTTGTACCCATTTCTTTGAGACTTGGAAACACAAATCATTCACTTTGATATTCTTTCATCCTTGCATGACCAACCAGTACAAGCCTATATGTTACAATACTTCACCAAATTATACAATGTCTTAACAAACACCTATATTACTCTTTTGGAAGAAGGTTCACACGTATACACCCTAACACTTGAAATTCCTACAAGTTAAACATATTTCAAACCTCAAGCTATTCTCACTTACATTTTTCTCTCTACAAAACCTCAGATTAGCTTCACCATATATTTGATCTTTCTTCCAACCTCAAGACATTCTTCAAACATATGATGAGGATACTTAAACCTACTTCTGAATTATCCTTTGATCCTGATATGTATTGCTCCACTAATTATCATGATTCTGATTTGAAGATTTTGATTCTGTTTGATAATATTGCTTCTGTTCAAATGGTATTGATTCTGATTTATTGAGATATTGTTGATTTCATTATATTGTTAAAGAATTGGATTGTTTTGTAAGTGTGGACCAGATTCGTGGTCGTTAGGCCAATGCGTGCCTTGGATCCAGTGATAGAGCTTGGTATGTACCTGGCTCGGGGTTAGTGCGTGACTGATCAGCAGCCTAACCTTGGTTTTAAATAAAAATATGAATATCCAATTCTTAGCACTGCTTTAAAAGAGATTTGATATCCTGATTCATTTTTATTGATAATTGTTGAACTTCAGTTTATGGTTTATATTGCTTGCTGAGCTGTAAGCTCACTCTTGCGATTCCTTATGTTCTTTTCCAGTGAAGAAAGAGACTACTGTTAGCGAGGACCCACAGGCTAGCCATCAAGCTAAGGTATCAGGATGAGTGTTGGGAAGCCTTGCTAGGAGTTGCTGATAGTATAAACTTTTGAGTATCGTTGTGTGTAAGCACTACGTTTTATGTTTATAAGTTGTAAGATGATAATTGGGATTCGAGGTATTGTAATATAACTTAAGTTGTGGCTTGTTTCATACTATAACCTGAAGCGATCCGTGGATGTTTAGGGTCAATGCATATATTATTATGGTTTACAGGTTTATATTGTTGTGTGTGACCCCCAGGTCTATGACCCGGATTTGGAGGGTGTCACAGTTGTGAAGGTTATTTGGCTCATGTAATTGATAGATCTAAAGAGACGCCGAACATAGAAAGTATTCCGATAGTCAATGAATTTCTTGATGTATTTCCTGACGATCTTCCTGGTTTGCCTCCCGACCGTCAAATTGAGTTTTCTATCGACTTAGCACCCGGCATGGAACCAGTTTCAAAGCAACCGTATCGAATGGCACCGGCAGAAATGAAAGAGTTGGCCAAGCAATTGCAAGAATTGTTAGACAAAGGAGTTATAAGGCCGAGTGTATCCCCGTGGGGAGCTCCCGTTCTTTTTGTGAAGAAAAAGGACGGAAGCATGAGATTGTGCATCGACTATAGAGAATTGAACAAGTTGACAATCAAGAATAGGTATCCTTTGCCTCGAATCGACGACTTATTTGATCAACTCAAAGGAGCAACTCACTTTTCGAAGATTGACTTGCGTTCGGGATATCATCAATTGAAGATTAAACCAGAAGACATTCCAAAGACCGCTTTTAGAACTCGGTATGGGCATTACGAGTTTCTAGTTATGGCATTTAGATTGACAAACGCACCAGCCGCCTTCATGGATTTGATGAACCGTGTATTCAAGAAGTATTTAGACAAGTTCGTCATTGTATTCATCGACGATATTCTCATATACTCGAAATCTGAAGAAGAACATGCTGAACACCTGAGGATAGCTTTGGAAACTTTAAGGAAGGAGAAGCTGTATGCAAAGTTCTCTAAATGTGAATTTTGGCTACGAGAAGTGCAGTTCTTAGGGCATATTGTTGGAAGTAAAGGTATTCGAGTGGATCCAGCAAAGATAGAAGCTGTGATGGAATTGGGAGAGGCTGAAGACCCCAACTGAAGTTAGAAGTTTCATGGAATTGGCCGGATATTATCGAAGGTTTGCGAAGGATTTCTCGAAGATTGCAGTACCGTTGACAAGATTGACTCGGAAGAATGAGAAGTTTGAATGGACCGACAAATGTGAAAAGAGCTTTCAAGAGTTGAAACAGAAGTTAGTCACCGCTCCAGTTCTAGATTTGCCAGATGATCAAGGAGATTTTGTTATCTACAGTGATGCGTCGTACAAAGGATTAGGTTGTGTCTTAATGCAACACGGGAAAGTGATAGCCTACGCGTCAAGACAACTCAAGCCACACGAACAAAGATATCCGACTCATGACTTGGAATTGGCAGCGATTGTGTTTGCTTTAAAGCTTTGGAGACACTATCTTTATGGCGAGAAGTGTGAAATATTCACGGATCACAAAAGCTTGAAGTACATTTTCACGCAAAGAGAGTTGAACATGAGGCAGCGAAGATGGTTGGAATTGATTAGGGATTACGACTGCACGATTAACTATCATCCCGGAAAAGCGAACGTGGTAGCAGATGCGTTAAGTCGCAAATAAAGGTTGAATATGTCGACCATGGCTCAAGAACTATCACAGGAATTTGAGAAGATGGGAATTGAAATTCGAGCTCCTAGTGCACCTACAGAAATGATTCATACCATGACCTTTCAGCCTGAATTGATGGAGAAGATAAAGAAGTGCCAAGAAGAAGTGATGAATGAAAAGATGAATGAGTTAACCGGAGAAGAAATCTGCACATAGAAAGACAACCAAGGAATCTTGAGGTTTTCATCAAGAATTTGGATACCAAACGTGGAGGAATTGAAGAATGAAATTTTGAAGGATGCTCACAATTCAGAATTTTCTATTCACCCCGGAAGCACAAAAATGTACCAAGACGTGAAGCAAAACTTTTGGTGGCCAGATATGAAGAAGGAAATTGCTCAATGGATCAGTAAATGCTACACTTGTCAAAGAGTAAAAGCTGAACATCAGAAGCCAAGTGGATTGATACAGCCTTTAGAGATACCAGAATGGAAGTAGGAGCACATTGCAATGGACTTCATAGTTGGATTGCCAAGGACGAAATCTAATCATGATGGTATTTGGGTAATCATTGATCGATTGACCAAGTCGGCTCATTTTCTGCCAATTAACGAGAGATTTTCAATGGACAAGCTAATTCACATGTATTTGAAAGAGATTGTTACTCGTCATGGAGTTCCAGTATCTATTGTGTCAGATCGAGACCCTCGTTTTGACTCGAGATTTTGGAAGCAATTTCAAGAACATTTGGGAACCCGACTCAAGATGAGTACTGCCTATCATCCACAAACGGACGGACAAAGCGAGCGTACAATTCAAACTATCGAAGACATGTTAAGGTCTTGTGCTTTGGACTACAAAGGAAATTGGGACGAGCATTTGCCTTTGGTTGAGTTTTCGTATAATAACAGTTATCATGCCAGCATTGGAATGCCCCCGTACGAAGCTCTTTATGGAAGGAAGTGTAGATCTCCGATATATTGGGATGAAGTTGGAGAAAGAAAAGTAATTGGTCCAGAATTGATCCAGCAAACGAAAGAAGCAGTAGATGTGATTCGAAACAGATTGATTGCAGCTCAAGATAGACAACGAAAGTATGCTGACCCGCACAGAAAAGATGTTGAGTTTGAAGTTGGAGAAGCCGTTTTGCTAAAAGTGTCACCATGGAAAGGAATAGCAAGATTCGGAAAGAAAGGGAAACTGAGTCCAAGATTTATTGGTCCTTTTGAGATTCTAAGCAGAATTGGGAAAGTGGCGTACGAACTAGCCTTACCGCCTCAAATGCAGCACGTTCACAATGTTTTCCATGTCTCGTTGCTTAAGAAGTTCAACCCCGACACCAAGTGCATCATAGAGAATGAACCAGTTGAGATTGAGCCCGATTTGTCTTATATCGAGCAACCGGTTAGCATTCTAGATAGAAAGGATAAGGTGTTAAGGAATAAGACAGTTCCTTTAGTTAGAGTTTTGTGGAGGAATCCCAAAGTTGAAGAATCAACGTGGGAATTAGAAAGTGATATGTTAGATAAGTATCCTCATTTGTTTACTTAGATTCTGGGGTCAGAATCCTTTTAAGGGGGGAAGGATGTAACGCCTGTAATATTTGACTTATATATATATTACAGTATTTCATTTTGGTGATATATTAAATTTCGTGTTTTAATTGTCAAACTACGTGAATTTGGCTCGTTTATCGTTACATGACTTACGTATGTCGTTATAATGTACTTATATGACTTTTGGCGAATAATTCTCGCTACGCGATTAAATAATATTACTAGTTGCGACGGTTTTGACTTTACATTAATAAATGTGATCGTTGCCGTTACCCGATTAAATAATAGTAAAGATATATGTGATTTAGTGATATTTGTTAATTGCGAGTAGCCGATAAACTTTAACTTGTAAAATGGTGTTTCATTGTATATATTTTTCTCAAGATTTTATGTGTATTATATTCGTGTTTTATATTTATGTGAAATGTGACTATTAGAGCTCTACTTGTAATATTCTTTTAAAATTCATTCCTTGTCCAAAATTTTTGAAAACTATTTTATTAAACTTCTAAAATCTCATATTATTTGTGATATTAATTTCATGATTTATCGATTTGTACTTTATTTACTAAAACTCATTCTTTTAATACTCTTTTAATCACACTTTTATTAATTATCAAAAGACTACATTACCCTTGCATGCATTTTACACTAACACTTGAGGAAAGGACAAACTAGTCATTTCCACACCCACTACCACTTTACTAGTCAAAAGAGGGGTCAAAGCAAGCATATAGCTCCACTTGTCACACCCTCTTTCACCCACCAAAACCCTCATCTCACTCCACTCTCTCTCATTTCTCTCATTTCTCTCTACTCTCTTCTCTCCCTCTCGGCTGAACCCAAAAACCAGCCCCTCTCCACCATTTTCTTTCATTGTTTCAACATTTCAAGCTTTGTCAAGACAAGCTCTACACCATTCAAGCTTGAACCTTCCATTTCGAGGTTAGATTCTTGTTGCATGTGATATTTGGAGCCGAAATGGGGCTTTGATCCTTGTGGATTTAGAGTCACCATTTTGGAGGTTCCTATATGATGATCTTGATGTGTTTTTGGTGAGGTTTTACATCTCATTTTAGCCAAAAAGCACTTGTTCATCACCCTCGGCAATGAACTCAAAGAGAGCCGAGGGAATGGTTTGGTTTTTTTGAAGTTTTGATGGTTTTTGAGTTTAATTTCTTGTATATTCGAAGGGTGTGATGCTTTGGTAAGAATTTGGTGTGATTTCAGCCCTTGCATGTTAGTATTTTGATGTTATATGATGAGATAAAGCTATGTATAAGAAACTCTAGTGATGCATGTTGAGTTATGTGAAAACCGAGTGTTAAGCTTTGAATTTGAGTTTTGTATGTGATTTTTGAGTAATGCATGCCATGTTCTAAGTGTTAAAATGATAATTTATGGTGTGTATGATGATATCTAGTAATAATCAGTAGCTATTATGTGAACACCATGTTGATATATTCGAAATTTGCACATATATGCTCCCTGAAAATTCTGCTCTGTTTTTGGTTCATTGTTTCACTTCGGCATTGAATTTTTCATGGTTATAAATTGTGGTATCTTGCTTGGTGAGGATAGACAGTAGATATATGTATATTGTAGAATAGGATTGTGGCTTGGTTTGTTGGTTTGAGGAGTTTTGAAGGGTGTTAAGGTGGAAGGAGACACACACACACCATGGCAGATTTTTGCACCTTAGAAACCATGAGAAATAGATGTGTCATGCTTAGGCCCTCATAGGCCCAAGTCTCTTGGAGTTGGGACTTGATGTATACAAGTCTCCAGTAGCCATAAAAGTCATAAAAACAATCACTTACATAGATGCACACACACATCTTTGAGTATAGGGCAGAACAGGGCACTTTGGGATTTATTGTGTCCTTGAGTGGTTAAAACCTTGTCATTGATGAGGCCCTCATGGGGCATTGATTTAGATGAGTTTAGGGAAGTATTAGGAAGCTATTTGAGTCATTGTATTGGTGTAGTGAGTGAGTTTAGTGAGTCTCAAGTTGTTAAGTTCATGGCAGTCCCCACAGCAGGACAGGGTGCTCTGTGCCAACTTTGTTTAGAGGCCCAAGGAGGCCTGAGCAAGGCCTTAGTGTCATTCCAAGTGCACAACTTAGATTTAAGTCTTAAGTACCCAGTAGAGTCACAATTTCACCAAGGCACATAGTGGAAACATTTGTTTTTGCCAAAACCCCTAAGAGGTGCCAAACTGCCAAGGCAGAATGGTCACTTTGGTACACTAGTTTTTAAGGACCCATATAGGCAAGGCCTTTGAGTCACACCACTTCATTATGTTAGTTTAAGATTGTGTCAACCTTTAGAAATTGGTTTGGAGTCAATACCCTAAGTGGAGATGCCTCATTTCCACTAAAGAACACAAGTGTCACACATGGAGTCACATTCTAGTACCAACTTAGGATGCATTGCATTTGAGGGTGTCATCAGTGAGGCCTTGACCTCATATTGAGTTCATGAGTTAGTTTTAAGTCATATTAGAGAGTGCAAGTTAGTTTAAGTCAATTCACTTAGTGTAGATGCATTCTTTTACCAAGGCACACAAGTGTCGCCAAGGTAAGCATACTAGTGAGTCACTTAGGTTGCACTTCACTTGTAAGTCTTGGGTAGTGGGGCACAAGAGTGCCTTACTATTAATTCGTTAAATTGAGGTCAGTAGAGTATAGTTAGGAGGTATTGGTCTTAGACCTTATGTGCTACTTGATTAAATGCTTAATTGACTTAGGATTAATTAGAGATTATTAAGTGATATAAGTTAAGTAACTAAGTGCCATGCTTTACTTGTTATGTGCATTACTAGATGATTATGTTACTTGTTTTAATTAAGTTTAAGTGTATATTTATTATATATGTATATATTTATTTATATATATATATATATATATATATATATATATATATATACATCTATACACGAAAGGGTAGTTAGTGACGAGGATACTATTTATTATAGGTGCAAGTAGGAGGCCAGGAAAGGAACCCCTAGAAGCATCTATACAGGAGTTTAGTAAGCTTTATCCAGGCAAGTGAAACTCTTCCTTTATACTTGCTTTATGATTGTATACCTGTGAACGTTGAATTACTGTTTATTTAGGACTGAATTACCTTATCACCCCTTGTGATCATGACTTTGGATTCCAATAATACCCTTAACACTTGAATTACCTTTTTCATGTAATATCACCTTACAACCACATGATTATACTCCAATAGTCCCTTGATGAATAATGAGAACTTGATACCCCACATTAACCTGAATTATCTCTTTTGGGACCCTGATCTTAATAACATTTCCTATTTTAGAAAGATCACTTGTATTTTGAAAACACCCTTGCTTATAACTTGTCTTTGATCAAGACCCCTTTTCTGAAAACGATTTGATTTGAAATAACCTTAAAAGGAATTGGATAATGATTTATTAAGACTGAGGCGCCAGTCAATTATTGCAGCATCAGTAGCGGGGAGCCTGATGTCTGTTTATGGCCAATGTGTGCCGAGGATCCTCCCTGGTTGAATCACTTTATGTGGTTCGGAGCTTGGTGTGGGCTGATCACCCCTCAATGCTCGTAGCGCTGTGTGTTTCCAATTCCAATAAATTGATATCCCACATTGCACCTTTACTTGTGTTTATACCTTGTGATATCTATTGTTGCTTTTGCACTTGATTATATTGCATATTGTGAACTGTTTTATTACTGCTTTCACTTGCTGAGCTTTTTGCTCATATATATTGTTGTTGTTATAACCCTTCAGTGAAACCCGAGAATGGCCCGTTTCAAGCAGACCGCACGTAAATCCACCTCAGGCAACGGGATTGCTTACCGCCGTATGATGGAGCAGGTTGGGAACTCGTAGTTTCCTAGTTAATTTCTTTTGAACTTTTGGGATTTAAAGACTGTAGTATGACTTAGACTTAATTTGGATTCTATTTGGGTTGTAATAACTTTAGTTGTTGTTCATACTCAATCCTGGTGATTCCGGGATTGTGGATTTAGATTTTAGTTCTAATATTTCATAACTCTATAATTCTAGTTTATTTATCCTTTATGCATGCTTTAGTCGGTTAATTATGTTGGGTCCGTCACATTAATCGTGCAGTCGTAGTCTTTAATCAATTCCAACCATCTTCGCTGCCTCATGTTCAACTCTTTTTGCGTGAAAATGTACTTCAAACTTTTGTGATCCGTGAATATTTTACACTTCTCGCCATAAAGATAGTGTCTCCAAAGCTTTAAAGCGAACACAATTGCTGCCAATTCCAAGTCATGAGTCGGATATCTTTGTTCGTGTGGCTTGAGTTGTCTTGACGCGTAGGCTATCACTTTCCCGTGTTGCATTAAAACACAACCTAATCCTTTGTACGACGCATCACTGTAGATAACAAAATCTCCTTGATCATCTGGCAACGCTAGAACTGGAGCGGTGACTAACTTCTGTTTCAACTCTTGAAAGCTCTTTTCACATTTGTCGGTCCATTCAAACTTTTCATTCTTCCGAGTCAATCTTGTCAACGGTACTACAATCTTCGAAAAATCTTTCACAAACCTTCGATAATATCCGGCCAATCCCATGAAACTTCTAACTTCAGTTGGGGTCTTCGGCCTCTCCCAATTCATCACAGCTTCTATCTTTGCTGGATCCACTCGAATTCCTTCACTTCCAACAATATGCCCTAAGAACTGCACTTCTCGTAGCCAAAATTCACATTTTAAGAACTTTGCATACAACTTCTCCTTTCTTAAAGTTTCCAAAGCTATCCTCAGATGTTCAGCATGTTCCTCTTCAGATTTCGAGTATATGAGAATATCGTCGATGAATACAATGACGAACTTGTCTAAATACTTCTTGAATATACGGTTCATCAAATCCATGAAGGCGGCTGGTGCATTTGTCAATCCGAATGCCATAACTAGAAACTCGTAATGCCCATACCGAGTTCTAAAAGCGGTCTTTGGAATGTCTTCCGGCTTAATCTTCAATTGATGATATCCCGAACGCAAGTCAATCTTCGAAAAGTAAGTTGCTCCTTTGAGTTGATCAAATAAGTCGTCGATACGAGGCAAAGGATACCTATTCTTGATTGTCAACTTGTTCAATTCTCTATAGTCGATGCACAATCTCATGCTTTCGTCCTTTTTCTTCACAAAAAGAACTGGAGCTCCCCACGGGGATACACTCGGCCTTATAACTCCTTTGTCTAACAATTCTTGCAATTGCTTGGCCAACTCCTTCATTTCTGCCGGCGCCATTCGATACGGTTGCTTTGAAACTGGTTCCGTGCCGGGTGCTAAGTCGATAAAAAACTCAATTTGACGGTCGGGAGGTAATCCAGGAAGATCGTCAGGAAATACATCAAGAAATTCATTAACTATCGGAATACTTTCTATATTCGGCGTCTCTTTAGATCTATCAATCACATGAGCCAAATAACCTTCACAACCTTGCCTTAACAACTTCTTAGCTTCAATTATTGTCAAGAATGTCTTAGCTTGTTTCTGCCCTTTAAACTCTACTTTCTTGCCTTGAGGAGACTTAAGGATTATCTTCTTCTTCTTACAGTCTATTTGAGCACCATTTTCTGCTAACCAATCCATACCTAATATAACATCAAACTCTCCTAATCGAAAAGGTATAAGGGAAGCAGGAAAACTAAAGCCAGAAATCTCTATAGTACACCGGGGGCAAATACTTCTAACAGATACTTGTTCTTGATTAGCAACAACGATAGATAAGGATTCAACTAACGGTTCAATTGCACAATTCAACTTGCCAACAAAAGATTCAGATATGAAAGATTTAGTAGCTCCAGAATCAAATAGCACTTTAGCATGGTTGTTGTTGACAGAAAGCGTACCTGCCACAACCTCAGAACTCTGAACGGCATCCTTGATATTCATGTTGAATGTCCTTGCTTGAGCCGGATAAGAGGGATGGAAAACAGGAGTTGCAGACTCAAAAACTTGAGTAGAAGGTAGTTGCAGAATCGGAGCAGAAGATGTCATTCCTTGATTGTAAGGGGTAGCTGCCAATTGCATCAACTTGTTAGTTCCAGGAGCTTTACAATCTCTTGACATGTGACCGGTCTTTCCACACTTGAAACAGGTAACAGACGGCTTCGAATTCTGGCACTCGTTTGCATAATGACCCTTCGAGTTGCACTTGAAACAGACAATATCAGCCTTATTACAACTTCCCGTGTGTTTCTTGTTGCAGAACTTGCATTCTGAATTTGCTTGTTGACTCCTTTGTCCACTCGGTCCTTGAATCTTCCTCACGTTCCTATTATCACCTTTCTTGAATCCTCGGGGACCTCCTTGATTCTGAACTCCGAATTTCTTGAAATTCTTTCCACTTTGGCTCCCCTGAGCCAAACCTTCACCTTTACTCACAAACTTTCTCTTCTTGCTATCCTTCTCCTTCTGGTTCTGATCACTTTCTCCTTCAATTACCATTGCCTTCTGGACCACTTCAGCATATGTGGCCAATTCAAAAGCAGCCACTCTGCTTCGTAGCCAAGGCTTCAATCCTTGTTGAAATCTCTTCGCTCTTTTCTCGTCCGTGTCCACATAATCTCCCACGAACCTTGCTAATTCTGTAAATTTCTTCTCATATTCCCCAACAGTCATTCCCTCTTGCTTCAATTCAAAGAACTTCAACTCCATCTGAGTTTGCATATACCTTGGAAAATACTTGTCTAGAAATATCCTCTTGAATCTATCCCAAGCAATAACCTCACCTTCTTCTAAAGCACGGGCTGACTCCCACCAGTAGTTTGCTTCATCTTTCAGAAAATATGACGCATATTCAACTTTCTTATTATCGGTTACAACAGCCAAGGTGAAAGCCTTCTCCATCTCCTTTAGCCAGGATTGAGCTTCAACAGGGTCTTGAGTTCCTCGGAACTCGGGTGGTTTCACAGCTTGGAAAGATTTGAAAGTAGTAGGTGGTGGTGGTGCTTGTTGTTGTTGCTGGAGTTGTTGTTGAAGTAATTGTTGTTGTTGAGCAAGGGTGACAGATTGTTGGTGAAGAAGTTGCATAAGTTGAGCCAAGGTTGGTGGTGGTTCTTCGGTATTTTCATTGGTGGTGTTGCGGGCTCCTCGAGGAGGCATGATTCTGAATGTAGACAAGAAAAGCTTATTCACAGTTCAATATATGCATACAAGTTATATCAAAGGGAATATTGGGTACAGAGGTATTATTCAAAGGTTATTCACATGGTAAAGGTCTATTATTGTTATTATGGCATCATGGTATGTGTGTGTATTATTAGAGTCTAAGGTATCATATCGCAAAGGTACAATTATTCGGTCAAAGTCATATCATGGTATATTGGAAAAGTTTAAACATGATCGAGTTCTAAAGGTTTAACATGGCAATTTCTGTCTAAGCATGGTATATATGTAATGACAAAATGAGATAAATAGTCAAAGTGCGAGATTAAACATTAGTTCAAATGATAGGTACGGAACAGTACGAACGGAAATAAAGTGCGAATAAAGTTTTCCCGAAACAATCCGGGGTACAAAGTACGAAATGGAAAGTCAAAGTACGGATAACATGATAACGGAAATAAAATAGACTAAGGAATAGTCTAGGGGGATGGTGATGATGCTGGTGAAGCTGATGGACTGGCAATTGGCTCACGGAGACTGCTAATCACACGGCGGAGCTCATCAGTAATGGCGGTCAAAGTGATACGGCTCTCACGCTCGCGGTAGGGTGGAATAGCTGCCAAACGGTCCTCGGCCATGCGAATGATCTCCTCGACCCTAGCAATCAAACGGGGACGGTTGCCCTCATCATCAAAGTCCTCACGGTACAGCTGTCAATCCGATGCTGAAGAATCGTGTTCTGGCCCTCGAGTCGGTCAGTAAGCCTCACCATCTGCTCGTAAAGCGGGAACGGAACAGTAGTCGGGAATCCGGGACTAGAAGATGACGATGCCTGCCAACAGTTATATATATATATACGCGGTTATAGTCAAAAGGGTGAGAAAACTTAAAAGATTCTAACGCCCCAAATCCCACATGATCTAAGTTCATCTTAACCTCTAAATCCTATCTTATATTCATTTATCCTATGTTGTTCAGTGACTCAAACCTGTCGCTCTGATACCAACTGTGACGGACCCAACTTAAATAACCGACTAAAGCATGCATAAACGATAAATAAACTAGAATTATAGAGTTATGAGATATTAGAACTAAAATCTAAATCCACAATCCCCGGATCACCAGGAATGAGTATGAACAACATCTAAAGTTATTACAACCCAAATAGAAATCCAAATCAAGTCTAAGTCATACTACAGTTTTTAAATCCCAAAAGATTAGAAGAAATTAACTAGGGAACTACGAGTTCCCAACCTGCTCCATCATACGGCGGTAAGCAATCCCGTTGCCTGAGGTGGATTTACGTGCGGTCTGCTTGAAACGGGCCATTCTCGGGTTTCACTGAAGGGTTATAACAACAACAATATATATATGAGCATAAAGCTCAGCAAGTGAAAACAGTAATAAGACAGTTCACAATATGCAATATAATCAAGTGCAAAAGCAACAATAGATATCACAAGGTATAAACACAAGTAAAGGTGCAATGTGGGATATCAATTTATTGGAATTGGAAACACACAGCGCTACGAGCATTGAGGGGTGATCAGCCCACACCAAGCTCCGAACCACATAAAGTGATTCAACCAGGGAGGATCCTCGGCACACATTGGCCATAAACAGACATCAGGCTCCCCGCTACTGATGCTGCAATAATTGACTGGCGCCTCAGTCTTAATAAATTATTATCCAATTCCTTTTAAGGTCATTTCAAATCAAATCATTTTCAGAAAAGGGGTCTTGATCAAAGACAAGTTATAAGCAAGGGTGTTTTCAAAATACAAGTGATCTTTCTAAAATAGGTAATGTTATTAAGATCAGGGTCCCAAAAGAGATAATTCAGGTTAATGTGGGGTATCAAGTTCTCATTTATTCATCAAGGGACTATTGGAGTATAATCATGTGGGTGTAGGGTAATATTACATGAAAAAGGTAATTCAAATGTTAAGGGTATTATTGGAATCCAAAGTGATGATCACAAGGGGTGATAAGGTAATTCAGTCCTAAGTAAACAGTAGTTCAACGTTCACAGGGTATACAATTGTAAAACAAGTATAAAAGAAGAGTTTCACTTGCCTGGATAAAGCTTACTAAACTCCTGTATAGATGCTTCTAGGGGTTCCTTGCCTGGCCTCCTACTTGCACCTATAATTAGTAGTATCCTCGTCACTAACTACCCTTTCGCGTATAAATGTATATATATATATATATATATATATATAAATATATATACATATATATTAAATATACACTTAAACTTAATTAAAACAAGTAACATAATCATCAAGTAATGCACATAACAAGTAAAGCATGGCACTTTGTTACTTAACTTATATTACTTAATAATCTCTAATTATTCCTAAGTCAATTAAGCATTTAATCAAGTAGCACATAAGGTCTAAGACCAATACCTCCTAACCATACTCTACTGACCTCAAATTAACAAATTATTAGTAAGGCATACTTGTGTCCCACCTCCCAAGACTTACAAGTGAAGTGCAATCTAAGTGACTCACTAGTATGCTTACCTTGGCGACACTTGGGTGCCTTAGTAAAAATAATGCATCTACACTAAGTGAATTGATTTAAACTAACTTGCACTATCTAATATGACTTAAAACTAACTCATGAACTCAATATGAGGTCAAGGCCTCACTGATGACACACTCAAATGCAATGCATCTTAAGTGAACTCTAAAGTATGACTCCATGTGTGACACTTGTGTCCCTTAGTGGAAATGAGGCATCTCCACTTAAGGTATTGACTCCAAACCAATTTCTAAAGGTTGACGCAATCTTAAACAAATATTGTGAAGTGGTGTGACTCAAAGGCCTTGCCTATATGGTCCTTAAAAACTAGTGTACCAAAGTGACCATTCTGCCTTGGCAGTTTGGCACCTCTTGGGGGTTTTGGCAAAAACAAGTGTTTCTACTATGTGCCTTGGTGAAATTGTGACTCTACTGGATACTTAAGACTTAAATCTAAGTTGTGCACTTGGAATGACACTAAGGCCTTGCTCAGGCCTCCTTGGGCCTCTAAACAAAGTTGGCACAGAGCACCCTGCCCTGCTGTGGGGACTGCCATGAACTTAACAACTTGAGACTCACTAAACTCACTCACTACACAAATCCAGTGACTCAAATAGCTTTCTAATACTCTCCTAAGCTCAACTAAATCAAGGTCCCATGAGGGCCTCATCATTGACAAGGTGTTAACCACTCAAGGACACAATTAATCCTAAAGTGCCCTGTTCTGCCCTATACTCAAAGATGTGTGTGTGCATCTATGTAAATGATGGTTTTTATGACTTTTATGGCTACTGGAGACTTGTATACATCAAGTCCTAACTCCAGGAGACTTGGGCCTATGAGGGCCTAAGCATGACACATCTATTTCTCATGGTTTCTAGGGTGCAAAAATCTGCCATGGTGTGTGTGTGTGTCTCCTTCCACCTTAACACCCTTCAAAACTCCTCAAACCAACAAACCAAGCCACAATCCTATTCTACAATATACATATATCTACTGTCTATCCTCACCAAGCAAGATACCACAATTTATAACCATGAAAAATTCAATGCCGAAGTGAAACAATGAACCAAAAACAGAGCAAAATTTTCAGGGAGCATATATGAGCAAATTTTCGAGTATATCAACATGGTATTCACATAATAGCTACTGATTACTACTAGATATCATCATACACACCATAAACTATCATTTTAACACTTAGAACATGGCATGCATTACTCAAAAATCACATACAAAACTCAAATTCAAAGCTTAACACTCGGTTTTCACACAACTCAACATGCATCACTAGAGTTTCTTATACATAGCTTTATCTCATCATATAACATCAAAATACTAACATGCAAGGGCTGAAATCACACTAAAATCTCACCAAAACATCACACCCTTCGAAAATACAAGCAACCAATCTCAAATCATGAAATTCAAAATCATCATCTCACATATATATATGTATACATTCGGCTCCTCATTGGAGTCATTGCCGAATGTGATGATTCAAGAGAATGCCTTGGCCAAATAAGGTATTAACCTCACCAAAATCATCTCATGATCATCTTTAGGAACCTCCAAAATGGTGACTCTAAATCCATAAGGATCAAAGCCCCATTTCGGCTCCAAACAACACATGCAAGTAAGATCTCACCTAGAATTTGAAGTTTCAAGCTTGAGTTGTGAAGAACTTGGCTTGCAAAGCTTAAAAATCTCAAAGGAAGTGAAAGAAATGGTGAAGATGGGGGAGGGGTGAGCTTCGGCCGAATGGAGAGAGGGAGAGAAGTGAGGGAGAGAAAAGAGAGAGGTGAGAGGAGTGGGTTTGTGTGTTGTGGTTGTATATGATCATGTGAAGTGTGGAAGCATGTGTTAGTTTGTTTTCTTGTGTTTTGACTTGACCAACTAGTGGTAGTGGAGTGTAGAATGACTAGATTATCCTTCTTCCAAGTGTTAGTGTAAAATGCATGCAAGGGTAATGTAGTCTTTTGATAATTAATAAAAGTGTGATTAAAAGAGTATTAAAAGAAAGAGTTTTAATAAATAAAGTACAAATCTATAAATCATGAAATTAATATCACAAATAATATGAGATTTTAGAAGTTTAATAAAATAGTTTTCACAAATTTTGGACAAGGAATGAATTTTAAAAGAATATTACAAGTAGAGCTCTAATAGTCACATTTCACATAAATATAAAACACGAATATAATACACGTAAAATCTCGAGAAGAATATATATACCAAACGCTATTTTACAAGTTAAAGTTTATCGGCTACTCGCAATTTATCAAATATCACTAAATCGCATATATCTCTATTATTATTTAATCGGGTAGCGACAACGATCACATTTATTAATATAAAGTCAAAACCGTCGCAACTAGTAATATTATTTAATCGCGTAGCGAGAATTATTCGTCAAAAGTCATATAAGTACATTATAACGACATACGAAAGTCATGTAACGATAAACGAGTCAAATTCACATAGTTTGGCAATTAAAACACGAAATTTTATATATCACCAAAATGAAATACTGTAATATATATAAGTCAAATATTACAGGCGTTACATCTCCAACTTCAATCGAGTCAATAATGAAGCTACAAGTTGTTTCTGGGCTCAAACGAGTCAAGAATGGAACTACAAGTTGATTCCAATTTCAAACAACTGAAAATGAAACTACAAGTTGTTTTCATCTTCGAAAGAGTCTGGAATGAAGCCACAAGTTCTTTCCAACCTTAATCTAGTCAATAATGAAGCTACAAGTTGTTTCCGGGTTTAAACGAGTCAAGAATGAAACTACAAGTTGATTCCAATTTCAAACAACTGAAAATGAAGCTACAAGTTGTTTTCAATTTCAAAAGAGTCTGGAATAAAGCTACAAGTTGTTTCCAACTTCAATCTAGTCAATAATGAAGCTACAAGTTGTGTTCGGGCTCAAACGAGTCAATAATGAAGCTACATGTTGATCCAATTTCAAACAACCGAAAATGAAGCTACAAGTTGCTTTCAACTTCAACCGAGTCTGGAATAAAGCTACAAGTTGATTCCAACTTCAATCGAGTCAATAATGAAGCTACAAGTTGTTTCCAGGCTCTAACGAGTCAAGAATGAAACTACAAGTTGATTCCAATTTCAAACAACAAAAAATGAAGTTACAAGTCGTTTTCAACTTCAAACGAGTCTGAATGAAGCTACAAGTTGTTTCCACGTTCAATCTAGTCAATAATGAAGCTACAAGTTATTTTCAGGCTCAAAAGAGTCAAGAATAAAACTACAAGTTGTACCAATTTCAGACAACCGAAAATGAAGCAACAAGTTGTTTTCAACTTCAAACGAGTCAGGAATGAAGCTACAGGTTGTTTCCAACTTCAATCGAGTCAATAATGAAGCTACAAGTTGTGTTCGGTCTCAAACGAGTCAATAATGAAACTACAAGTTGATCCAATTTCAAACAACCAAAAATGAAGCTACAAGTCGTTTTCAACTTGAAATGAGTCTGGAATGAAGCTACAAGTTGTTTCCACGTTCAATCTACTCGGTAATGAAGGTACAAGTTGTTTTCGGGCTCAAACGAGTTAAGAATGAAACTACAAGGTGATCCAATTTCAAACAACCGAAAATGAAACTACAAGTTGTTTTCAACTTCAAACGAGTCTGGAATGAAGCTAAATTCTTTTCAACTTCAAATGAGTCTGGAATGAAGCTACAAGTTGTTTCCAACTTCAAACGACTCAATAATGGAGCTACAAGTTGTTTCCGGGCTCAAACGAATCAAGAATGAAACTACAAGTTGATTCCAATTTCAAACAACCGAATATGAAGCTACAAGTTGTTTTCAACTTCAAACGAGTCAGGAATGAAGCCACAAGTTGTTTCCAACTTCAATCTAGTCAATAATGAAGCTACAAGTTGTGTTCGGGCTCAAACGAGTCAATAATGAAACTACAAGTTGATCCAATTTCAAACAACCGAAAATGAAGCTCCAAGTTGCTTTCAACTTCAAACGAGTCTGGAATGAAGCCACAAGTTGTTTCCAACTTCAATCTAGTCAATAATGAAGCTACAAGTTGTTTCCGTGCTCAAACGAGTCAAGAATGGAACTACAATTTTATACCAATTTCAAACAACTGAAAATGAAGCTACAAGTTGTTTTCAACTTTGAAAGAGTCTGGAATGAAACCACAAGTTGTTTCCAATCTCAATCTAGTCAATAATTAAGCTACAAGTTATTTCCGGGTTCAAACGAGTCAATAAGGAAACTACAAGTTGATCCAATTTCAAACAACCGAAAATGAAGCTACAAGTTGCTTTCAACTTCAAACGAGCCTGTAATAAAGCTACAAGTTGATTCCAACTTCAATCGAGTCAAGAATGAAGCTACAAGTTGATTTCAATTTCAAACAACAAAAAATGAAGTTACAAGTCGTTTTCAACTTCAAACAAGTCTAGAATGAAGCTACAAGTTGTTTCCCCGTACAATCTAGTCAATAATGAAGCTACAAGTCATTTTCAGGCTCAAAAGAGTCAAGAATGAAACTACAAGTTGATCCAATTTCAGACAACCGAAAATGACGCTACAAGTTGTTTTCAACTTCGAACGAGTCAGGAATGAAGCTACAGGTTGTTTCCAACTTCAATCGAGTCAATAATGAAGCTACAAGTTGTTTCCCGGCTCAAACGAGTCAATAATGAAACTACATGTTGATCCAATTTCAAACAACCGAAAATGAAGCTACAAGTTTCTTTCAACTTCAGAGGAGTCTGGAATGAAGCCTCAAGTCGTTTCCAACTTCAATCTAGTCAATAATGAAACAAAAAGTTGTTTCTGGGCTCAAACGAGTCAAGAATGGAACTACAAGTTGATTCCAATTTCAAACAACTGAAAATGAAGCTACAAGTTGTTTTCATCTTCGAAAGAGTCTGGAATGAAGCCACAAGTTGTTTCCAACCTTAATCTAGTCAATAATGAAGCTACAAGTTGTTTCCGGGTTCAAACGAGTCAAGAATGAAACTACAAGTTGATTCCAATTTCAAACAACTGAAAATAAAGCTACCAGTTGTTTTCAATTTCAAAAGAGTCTGGAATAAAGCTACAAGTTGTTTCCAACTTCAATCTAGTCAATAATGAAGCTATAAGTTGTGTTCGGGCTCAAACGAGTCAATAATGAAGCTACATGTTGATCCAATTTCAAACAACCGAAAATGAAGCTACAAGTTGCTTTCAACTTCAAACGAGTCTGGAATGAAGCCACAAGTTGTTTCCAACTTCAATCTAGTCAATAATGAAGCTACAAGTTGTTTCCGGGCTCAAACGAGTCAAGAATGGAACTACAAGTTGATTCCAATTTCAAACAACTGAAAATGAAGCTACAAGTTGTTTTCAACTTTGAAAGAGTCTGGAATGAAACCACAAGTTGTTTCCAATCTCAATCTAGTCAATAATGAAGCTACAAGTTGTTTCCGGGTTCAAACGAGTCAATAAGGAAACTACAAGTTGATCCAATTTCAAACAACCGAAAATGAAGCTACAGGTTGCTTTCAACTTCAAACGAGCCTGTAATAAAGCTACAAGTTGATTCCAACTTCAATCGAGTCAATAATGAAGCTACAAGTTGTTTCCAGGCTCAAACGAGTCAAGAATGAAACTAAAAGTTGATTTCAATTTCAAACAACAAAAAATGAAGTTACAAGTTGTTTTCAACTTCAAACAAGTCTAGAATGAAGCTACAAGTTGTTTCCACGTACAATCTAGTCAATAATGAAGCTACAAGTCATTTTCAGGCTCAAAAGAGTCAAGAATGAAACTACAAGTTGATCCAATTTCAGACAACCGAAAATGAAGCTACAAGTTGTTTTCAACTTCGAACGAGTCAGGAATGAAGCTACAGGTTGTTTCCAACTTCAATCGAGTGAATAATGAAGCTACAAGTTGTTTTCAATTTCAAAAGAGTCTGGAATGAAGCCACAAGTTGTTTCCAACTTCAATCTAGTCAATAATGAAGCTACAAGTTGTTTCCGTGCTCAAACGAGTCAAGAATGGAACTACAATTTTATACCAATTTCAAACAACTGAAAATGAAGCTACAAGTTGTTTTCAACTTTGAAAGAGTCTGGAATGAAACCACAAGTTGTTTCCAATCTCAATCTAGTCAATAATTAAGCTACAAGTTATTTCCGGGTTCAAACGAGTCAATAAGGAAACTACAAGTTGATCCAATTTCAAACAACCGAAAATGAAGCTACAAGTTGCTTTCAACTTCAAACGAGCCTGTAATAAAGCTACAAGTTGATTCCAACTTCAATCGAGTCAATAATGAAGCTACAAGTTGTTTCCAGGCTCAAACGAGTCAAGAATGAAACTAAAAGTTGATTTCAATTTCAAACAACAAAAAATGAAGTTACAAGTCGTTTTCAACTTCAAACAAGTCTAGAATGAAGCTACAAGTTGTTTCCACGTACAATCTAGTCAATAATGAAGCTACAAGTCATTTTCAGGCTCAAAAGAGTCAAGAATGAAACTACAAGTTGATCCAATTTCAGACAACCGAAAATGACGCTACAAGTTGTTTTCAACTTCGAACGAGTCAGGAATGAAGCTACAGGTTGTTTCCAACTTCAATCGAGTCAATAATGAAGCTACAAGTTGTTTCCCGGCTCAAACGAGTCAATAATGAAACTACACGTTGATCCAATTTCAAACAACCGAAAATGAAGCTACAAGTTTCTTTCAACTTCAGAGGAGTCTGGAATGAAGCCTCAAGTCGTTTCCAACTTCAATCTAGTCAATAATGAAACAAAAAGTTGTTTTTGGGCTCAAACGAGTCAAGAATGGAACTACAAGTTGATTCCAATTTCAAACAACTGAAAATGAAGCTACAAGTTGTTTTCATCTTCGAAAGAGTCTGGAATGAAGCCACAAGTTGTTTCCAACCTTAATCTAGTCAATAATGAAGCTACAAGTTGTTTCCGGGTTCAAACGAGTCAAGAATGAAACTACAAGTTGATTCCAATTTCAAACAACTGAAAATGAAGCTACCAGTTGTTTTCAATTTCAAAAGAGTCTGGAATAAAGCTACAAGTTGTTTCCAACTTCAATCTAGTCAATAATGAAGCTATAAGTTGTGTTCGGGCTCAAACGAGTCAATAATGAAGCTACATGTTGATCCAATTTCAAACAACCGAAAATGAAGTTACAAGTTGCTTTCAACTTCAAACGAGTCTGGAATGAAGCCACAAGTTGTTTCCAACTTCAATCTAGTCAATAATGAAGCTACAAGTTGTTTCCGGGCTCAAACGAGTCAAGAATGGAACTACAAGTTGATTCCAATTTCAAACAACTGAAAATGAAGCTACAAGTTGTTTTCAACTTTGAAAGAGTCTGGAATGAAACCACAAGTTGTTTCCAATCTCAATCTAGTCAATAATGAAGCTACAAGTTGTTTCCGGGTTCAAACGAGTCAATAAGGAAACTACAAGTTGATCCAATTTCAAACAACCGAAAATGAAGCTACAGGTTGCTTTCAACTTCAAACGAGCCTGTAATAAAGCTACAAGTTGATTCCAACTTCAATCGAGTCAATAATGAAGCTACAAGTTGTTTCCGGGTTCAAACGAGTCAATAATGAAACTACAAGTTGATCCAATTTCAAACAACCGAAAATGAAGCTACAAGTTGCTTTCAACTTCAAACGAGTCTGTAATAAAGCTACAAGTTGATTCCAACTTCAATCGAGTCAATAATGAAGCTACAAGTTGTTTCCAGGCTCAAACGAGTCAAGAATGAAACTAAAAGTTGATTTCAATTTCAAACAACAAAAAATGAAGTTACAAGTTGTTTTCAACTTCAAACAAGTCTAGAATGAAGCTACAAGTTGTTTCCACGTACAATCTAGTCAATAATGAAGCTACAAGTCATTTTCAGGCTCAAAAGAGTCAAGAATGAAACTACAAGTTGATCCAATTTCAGACAACCGAAAATGAAGCTACAAGTTGTTTTCAACTTCGAACGAGTCAGGAATGAAGCTACAGGTTGTTTCCAACTTCAATCGAGTCAATAATGAAGCTACAAGTTGTTTCCCGGCTCAAACGAGTCAATAATGAAACTACATGTTGATCCAATTTCAAACAACCGAAAATGAAGCTACAAGTTTCTTTCAACTTCAGAGGAGTCTGGAATGAAGCCTCAAGTTGCACTACGCCATAGATGGGCAAATAAGACACTTTTCTAATGTAATGCCAATTTTGTGTTACAGTAGGCATACTTTTTGGACCTACCGTAACATTAAGCAAGTCAATGTTACATTACATCCCCACTAAATGTTACTTTAGAGCGTTTGTGTTACAGTGGTATGCTAGTGTTACGATAGATCAGTCATGTTGTAACACTTCTCATTACTATTATGCTAATATTTTAATTCATAATTATTTTCATTGGGCCCTACAACTGTACACGTCAGCAGAAGTGGGCCCCACAGCTGTACACGTCAGCAAAAGTGTTACGTTTACCTTCCTGTTACAGTGCTACTGTTACTTTAGTGGCAGGGTCAAAAAATTAAGTGGGCCACATGTGTGGCCCACATTTGTGAATTAAATAATATTCTAATAATTAATTATATTAATAATAGTTAATTATTTATTAAATAATTAATTAATCACCCATGTGGGCCCCACGTGTAGGCCCCGCACTTGTGAATTAAATAATATTTTGATGAATAATTATATTAATTAATTAATTAAACACCCATGTGGGCTCCACACTTGTGAATTAAATAATATTTTAATAATTAATTATATTATTGATTAATTTTTTAATTATAATTAATTAATGACCCATGTAGGCCCCACGTGCGGGCCCGCACTTGTGAATGAAATAATATTTTAATAATTAATTATATTATTAATTAACAAATTAACAAATTATTTAATCACCCATGCTGACGTGGCAGTGTGGGTCCCACAGGTGGGCCCACTCTGGCTGTGTCAGTTGCTGAGATGTGGCTAAATAAAATGCTTAGAAAATTTTGTAAGTTGGGGGAATTGAACCACCAACCTCCCACTTGAGAGTACATGGTACCAACCACTACACCAAGCTTTGCACTTGGTTAAACTTTTCATTACTTTAATATAACCTTATATTGTTTACAAAATCTTGATTAAATTAAGAAAAGGTTTTACATTTTAATTTTTTTATAATTTTTTTTCAAAAATCCTACTAAACTCTATTTATTTTATCGGCGTGAATCTTTTTGAAACAATTATAAATTCGTTTTGTGGAATTTTATTGTAGTTTTATAGACTAGTGCAATGAAGATTGTATTTTTTTAAAATCCGTTTTCAACAATCCATCTGTACGGATGTTAAATTCTCGTGACTCTGGTGATGCGATAATTTTTTCGAAAAAATCTGGATTTATTTGATGTCGTCTTTTAGCAGTCAATTCGGTCAAGGCTCCCAACTCGTGTCAATATACTAGTGCAGAATGAAGATTGTATTTTTTTAAAATCCGTTTTTAACGATTCAACCGTACGGATGTTAATAAATGACCTTTTTAGTGTCAGGAAAAAATAATCAAAAAATATAATGCCCGGATCGTAGTCGGAACGTAACTGTTTTTGTGTGACAGGATAGGGTTCAATTAACGGGTCGACTCACATATTCGCTGTTCGATTTTTTTAATCGATTTTCTCGACGATCCAACCGTACGGATGTTAATAAACGATCTTTTTAGTGTCGGGAAAAAATAATCAAAAAATATAATGCCCGGATCGTAGCCGGATCGTAACTGTTTTCGTGTGACAGGATAGATTTCAATTAACAGGTCGACTCACATATTCGCTGTTCGATTTTTTTAATCGATTTTCTCGACGATCCAACCGTACGGATGTTAATAAACGACCTTTTTAGTGTCGGGAAAAAATAATCAAAAAATATAATGCCGGATTGTAGTCGGATCGTAACTGTTTTCGTGTGACAGGATAGAGTTCAATTAATAGGTCGACTCACATATTCGTTGTTCGATTTTCTTAATCGATTTTCTCGACGATCCAACCGTACGGATGTTGATAAACGACCTTTTTAGTGTTGGGAAAAAATAATCAAAAAATATAATACTCATGTTGTGTCGTATTTTAACGTTATTATAAATATATTAAAATTTAGGCGGGATATTAAAATGTTAAAATGTTGGAGGCGGCAATATTGCCGCCTTGTACCATAAAATTCAGGCACAATACCTACACATCCCCTCGCACTCTCAAACACACATCACTAACACCCCACCACCGCTCTCTCAATAAATCACCGCTCTCACTAAATCACATCTCTCGACGGATCTTAACGTATCTTCAAGGTTTGGAATTTGTTTTGATTTGGTGGTTCTTGAAGTCAAGACGATGGATGGCTTTCAGTTAGGGTTTCATTAATCAAGGTTAATTGAATTAGGGATTTACAGATCGAACTCGATCGTATCTCTCCCTCTACGCTTCTCTCTTTGTATCTCCCTTTATCTCTGCCTCCCTTAGTCTCTCTCTGCATCTCCTTTTCTCTGTATCTCTCTATCTCTTGGTCGAATAAGCAAGAAGTATGTCAAAGGGGGTTTTCTGTTAATTACTTTTTGTTGTTCAATTGTAGTTTTGTAATTGTTCAATGAAGCAGCACTTGATTGATTAGAGGTTCAATTGTGTGAATGAATTTTTCTTGAAATAACTAATATTAGATTTGCTTCAGTTTTAGAAAGAAATTCTTAGTGAATTAAAGGGTGTGAGATGATGATGACAAATGAACTAGTCTGCCAAAACAATTTAAACTATAGTTGGTATATCTTTGTATAGAAATGACATTGAATTGGGTACATATAAACTATAGTTGGTATATCTTGTGCATATGCATTATTACTGATCATTTGTAAAAAATTGTAAAAATTATATTTATTTACATCTGTCAGTTGGTGACTTTGTTTTTTGAATAATCCTGTAGAAAGTTCATGAATATATCGTGAATGCAGCATTGAGGCATTGACGTCCCTTGTTACTTAAATATTATATCCTGCCATTTTCAGTATTTTTAAGTCATCCTGATCTTTGATATCATATGTATGGCAGTTGTTGGATCTCCCTGGTATCATTGAGGGTGCAAACGATGGTAAGGGTAGAGGAAGACATGTAATTGTTCTGTTGGTTTATCATTTTGTAATTTCCTGAAATATTAAACAGCCCATCTGAGACAAAGTTCCCATTTGTCGTTCTTCTTGTTGTAAGAGATATTTAAGTTTAGAAATTAGAATCATGATCCACAAATGAATTTACAACTGCCCTGCCTAGATATTTTTGGTTCATATGCATCTGTTATCTATTACCAATATGGTAATTTATATATTTAAGACACAAACTTGGCTGTTTGTGTCTTCTATTACTAATATGGTGATGTTAACAGAACAGGTCTTGTTGAGGATAAACAATATAGTGTTTCTTGACCAGAATAGGGTCTGTTATTGGTGATTTTCTTCCAAGGAGATGCCCATTCTTGGAAGCATATTTGTAACATGTCACTTGTGCATTCATTTTCCTCCTGCTTTATTTTTCTTTGCTCTTCTTTCTAATGCTGCACATCTCTTTACTTCGATCTTCCTCTTTATTCAGGTTGAACAAGGAACCCCCTAACCTGACATTTAGAAAAAAAGAAAAGGGTGGCATAAACTTCACATCTATAGTACCCAATACACATCTGGACCTCGACACTGTGAAAGCAATCTGTAGTGAATACAAAATACACAATGCTGATCTTACCCTGAGGTATGATGCAACTGCTGATGATCTCATTCTACATTGGTTTTTACTCATTTGATTTAGTTGTTTGTATTATTGTACCTTCAAGGATCTTTGGCCTATTATCAAGCTCTCTCTGTCATCTGGTGTTATGGCCTGGTAATTCTAATTTAAGCCTTTGAAACTTGTTTTGCTTGTGTAGAGATCATGAGCCATACGGCCATACTCATTAGTTTCACTAGAAGTTTGAGTGTTGTATTCAGAACTGTTATTACTGTTGCAGTCTTGAACTCTGGTACAACACGGTACTAGTTCTTCTAACTGGAAACCTGGAAAATGCTGAGGTTACTATTGATGCTCTTTCTATCTGGTGATTCTTTTATACACAACATCGTTCTCCCAGTTTATTTGGTGGGATCCTATAGTTTCTAATCATCTAATTTCTTTTTATTTTTGTAATTTTGTTTGGCAGCCTTAATATTAATGGTTGGGAAATGATGATATCTCTAGGTTTCTTGGCTGCAGCTAAGTAGTACTAACTTTGTTTTGTCATACTGCCATCCTTAGCATTTTCCAACACATTAATTTTTATACTAACTTTGTTTTGTCATACAATCTTAACATAAATCTTGTTGGCAGATTCCGCTGACACACACCATAATCTGGACCTAAACCTCTGGATTTCTCCTCCCTCCAATAGTCAAGCCTTTAAGAATCTAATGCATAGGTGTATATTGTCAGCATTATGGGTTGGAGATAATAGCCAAGGAGATTCAGCTGGATAAGGGGCATCCGGATGTGTTCAAGTTATATTTGGAGCAGTGGGTGTATTGAATTGTTTGAAATGATGTATAGACTAGTTAATTTTGTATTTTGGCATTTTTGTTATATTGAATGCTGGTTTGATAATGGAATTAATATATTTACAAAGAATACATTTCAGATTTTTTAATAATTTAATATTACATTACATTAAAAACTGTTACATTAGCCATAAAGAAAAAAGTGTTACATTAGCACATGTTGATGTGTCAGTTCACGTGGCATGTGGGCCCCACATGGCGATGAGTCGGTCCATGTGGCTAGTGGGCCCCCACATGCTGACGTGGCAGTCCACGTGGCAATGGGTCCCACATAATGACGTGGCTTCCCTTGTGGGTCCCACATGATGACGTTGCTGTCTACGTGGCAATCTAGTCATGTGGGCCCCACTTGAGAACCTCACAAGCTGATGTAACACTGAAATACTGTTACCTTTGGTTAAATTATTGTTGCCTTATATCCCTAACGTAATGCTTTTTTCAGTGTTACACTTGATAATCCAAGTATTACATTAGATAGCAATGGTAGCACTAGCGGATGAAATGGTGTTTTTCCGTTACATTAGGTCTATTGCAACATAAAAACGGTCTAAGGTAACAGTTTTTGAGTGTCTTATTTGCCCATCTATGGCGTAGTGTTGTTTCCAACTTCAATCTAGTCAATAATGAAACAAAAAGTTGTTTCTGGGCTCAAACGAGTCAAGAATGGAACTACAAGTTGATTCCAATTTCAAACAACAGAAAATGAAGCTACAAGTTGTTTTCATCTTCGAAAGAGTCTGGAATGAAGCCACAAGTTGTTTCCAACCTTAATCTAGTCAATAATGAAGCTACAAGTTGTTTCCGGGTTCAAACGAGTCAAGAATGAAACTACAAGTTGATTCCAATTTCAAACAACTGAAAATGAAGCTACCAGTTGTTTTCAATTTCAAAAGAGTCTGGAATAAAGCTACAAGTTGTTTCCAACTTCAATCTAGTCAATAATGAAGCTATAAGTTGTGTTCGGGCTCAAACGAGTCAATAATGAAGCTACATGTTGATCCAATTTCAAACAACCGAAAATGAAGCTACAAGTTGCTTTCAACTTCAAACGAGTCTGGAATGAAGCCACAAGTTGTTTCCAACTTCAATCTAGTCAATAATGAAGCTACAAGTTGTTTCCGGGCTCAAACGAGTCAAGAATGGAACTACAAGTTGATTCCAATTTCAAACAACTGAAAATGAAGCTACAAGTTGTTTTCAACTTTGAAAGAGTCTGGAATGAAATCACAAGTTGTTTCCAACATCAATCTAGTCAATAATGAAGCTACAAGTTGTTTCCGGGTTCAAACGAGTCAAGAATTAAACTACAAGTTGATTCCAATTTCAAACAACTGAAAATGAAGCTACAAGTTGTTTTCAACTTCAAAAAAGTCTGGAATAAAGCTACAAGTTGTTTCCAACATCAATCTAGTCAATAATGAAGCTACAAGTTGTGTTCGGGCTCAAACGAGTCAATAATGAAACTACAAGTTGATCCAATTTCAAACAACCGAAAATGAAGCTACAAGTTGCTTTCAACTTCAAACGAGTCTGGAATAAAGCTACAAGTTGATTCCAACTTCAATCGAGTCAATAATGAAGCTACAAGTTGTTTCCAGGCTCAAACGAGTCAAGAATGATACTACAAGTTGTTTTCGGGCTCAAACGAGTTAAGAATGAAACTACAAGGTGATCCAATTTCAAACAACCGAAAATGAAGCTACAATTTGTTTTCAACTTCAAACGAGTCTGGAATGAAGCTAAATTTGTTTTCAACTTCAAATGAGTCTGGAATGAAGCTACAAGTTGTTTCCAACTTCAAACGACTCAATAATGGAGCTACAAGTTGTTTCCGGGCTCAAACGAATCGAGAATGAAACTACAAGTTGATTCCAATTTCAAACAACCGAATATGAAGCTACAAGTTGTTTTCAACTTCAAACGAGTCTGGAATGAAGCCACAAGTTGTTTCCAACTTCAATCTAGTCAATAATGAATCTACAAGTTGTTTCCGGGCTTAAACGAGTCAAGAATGGAACTACAAGTTGATTCCAATTTCAAACAACTGAAATTGAAGCTACAAGTTGTTTTCAACTTCGAAAGAGTCTGGAATGAAACCACAAGTTGTGTCCAACCTCAATCTAGTCAATAATGAAGCTACAAGTTGTTTCCGGTTTCAAACGAGTCAAGAATGAAATTACGAGTCGATTCCAATTTCAAACAACTGAAAATAAAGCTACAAGTTGTTTTCAACTTCAAAAGAGTCTGGAATGAAGCTACAAGTTGTTTCCAACATCAATCTAGTCAATAATGAAGCTACAAGTTGTGTTCAGGCTCAAACGAGTCAATAATGAAACTACAAGTTGATCCAATTTTAAACAACCGAAAATGAAGCTCCAAGTTGCTTTCAACTTCCAATGAGTCTGGAATGAAGCCACAAGTTGTTTCCAACTTCAATCTAGTCAATAATGAAGCTACAAGTTGTTTCCGTGCTCAAACGAGTCAAGAATAGAACTACAATTTTATTCCAATTTCAAACAACTGAAAATGAAGTACAAGTTGTTTTCTACTTTGAAAGAGTCTGGAATGAAACCACAAGTTGTTTCCAATCTCAATCTAGTCAATAATGAAGCTACAAGTTGTTTCCAAGTTCAAACGAGTCAATAATGAAACTACAAGTTGATCCAATTTCTAACAACCAAAAATGAAGCTACAAGTTGCTTTCAACTTCAAACGAGTCTGTAATAAAGCTACAAGTTGATTCCAACTTCAATCGAGTCAATAATGAAGCTACAAGTTGTTTCCAGGCTCAAATGAGTCAAGAATGAAACTAAAAGTTGATTCCAATTTCAAACAACGAAAAATGAAGTTACAAGTCGTTTTCAACTTCAAACAAGTCTAGAATGAAGCTACAAGTTGTTTCCACGTACAATCTAATCAATAATGAAGCTACAAGTTATTTTCAGGCTCAAAAGAGTCAAGAATGAAACTACAAGTTGATCCAATTTCAGACAACCGAAAATGAAGCTACAAGTTGTTTTCAACTTCGAACGAGTCAGGAATGAAGCTACAGGTTGTTTCCAACTTCAATCGAGTCAATAATGAAGCTACAAGTTGTTTCCGGGCTTAAACGAGTCAATAATGAAACTACATGTTGATCCAATTTCAAACAACCGAAAATGAAGCTGCAAGTTTCTTTCAACTTCAAAGGAGTCTGGAATGAAGCCTCAAGTTGTTTCCAACTTCAATCTAGTCAATAATGAAGCTACAAGTTGTTTCTGGGCTCAAACGAGTCAAGAATGGACTACAAGTTGATTCCAATTTCAAACAACTGAAAATGAAGCTACAAGTTGTTTTCATCTTCGAAAGAGTCTGGAATGAAGCCACAAGTTGTTTCCAACCTTAATGAAGCTACAAGTTGTTTCCGGGTTCAAACGAGTCAAGAATGAAACTACAAGTCGATTCCAATTTCAAAAAACTGAAAATGAAGCTACAAGTTATTTTCAATTTCAAAAGAGTCTGGAATAAAGCTACAAGTTGTTTCCAACTTCAATCTAGTCAATAATGAAGCTACAAGTTGTGTTCGGGCTCAAACGAGTCAATAATGAAGCTACATGTTGATCCAATTTCAAACAACTGAAAATGAAGCTACAAGTTGCTTTCAACATCAAACGAGTCTGGAATGAAGCCACAAGTTGTTTCCAACTTCAATCTAGTCAATAATGAAGCTACAAGTTGTTTCCGGGCTCAAACGAGTCAAGAATGGAACTACAAGTTGATTCCAATTTCAAACAACCGAATATGAAGCTACAAGTTATTTTCAACTTCAAACAAGTCTGGAATGAAGCCACAAGTTGTTTCCAACTTCAATCTAGTCAATAATGAATCTACAAGTTGTTTCCGGGCTCAAACGAGTCAAGAATGGAACTACAAGTTGATTCCAATTTCAAACAACTGAAAATGAAGCTACAAGTTGTTTTCAACTTCGAAAGAGTCTGGAATGAAACCACAAGTTGTGTCCAACCACAATCTAGTCAATAATGAAGCTACAAGTTGTTTCCGGTTTCAAACGAGTCAAGAATGAAATTACAAGTTGATTCCAATTTCAAACAACTGAAAATGAAGCTACAAGTTGTTTTCAACTTCAAACGAGTCTGGAATGAAGCTACAAGTTGTTTCCAACATCAATCTAGTCAATAATGAAGCTACAAGTTGTGTTCGGGCTCAAACGAGTTAATAATGAAACTACAAGTTGATCCAATTTCAACCAACCGAAAATGAAGCTACAAGTTGCTTTCAACTTCAACCAAGTCTGGAATAAAGCTACAAGTTGATTCCAACTTCAATCGAGTCAATAATGAAGCTACAAGTTGTTTCCAGGCTCAAACGAGTCAAGAATGAAACTACAAGTTGATTCCAATTTCAAACAACGAAAAATGAAGTTACAAGTCGTTTTCAACTTCAAACGAGTCTTAATGAAGCTACAAGTTGTTTCCACGTTCAATCTAGTCAATAATGAAGCTACAAGTTATTTTCAGGCTCAAAAGAGTCAAGAATGAAACTACAAGTTGTACCAATTTCAGACAACCGAAAATGAAGCTACAAGTTGTTTTCAACTTCAAACGAGTCAGGAATGAAGCTACAGGTTGTTTCCAACTTCAATCGAGTCAATAATGAAGCTACAAGTTGTGTTCGGTCTCAAACGAGTCAATAATGAAACTACAAGTTGATCCAATTTCAAACAACCAAAAATGAAGCTACAAGTCATTTTCAACTTGAAATGAGTCTGGAATGAAGCTACAAGTTGTTTCCACGTTCAATCTACTCGGTAATGAAGGTACAAGTTGTTTTCGGGCTCAAACGAGTTAAGAATGAAACTACAAGGTGATCCAATTTCAAACAACCGAAAATGAAGCTACAAGTTGTTTTTAACTTCAAACGAGTCTGGAATGAAGCTAAATTTGTTTTCAACTTCAAACGAGTCAGGAATGAAGCTACAGGTTGTTTCCAACTTCAATCGAGTCAATAATGAAGCTACAAGTTGTTTCCGGGCTCAAACGAGTCAAAAATGAAACTACATGTTGATCCAATTTCAAACAACCGAAAATGAAGCTACAAGTTTCTTTCAACTTCAAAGGAGTCTGGAATGAAGCCTCAAGTTGTTTCCAACTTCAATCTAGTCAATAATGAAGCTACAAGTTGTTTCTCGGCTCAAACGAGTCAAGAATGGACTACAAGTTGATTCCAATTTCAAACAACTGAAAATGAAGCTACAAGTTGTTTTCATCTTCGAAAGAGTCTGGAATGAAGCCACAAGTTGTTTCCAACCTTAATGAAGCTACAAGTTGTTTCCGGGTTCAAACGAGTCAAGAATGAAACTACAAGTTGATTCCAATTTCAAACCACTGAAAATGAAGCTACAAGTTGTTTTCAATTTCAAAAGAGTCTGGAATAAAGCTACAAGTTGTTTCCAACTTCAATCTAGTCAATAATGAAGCTACAAGTTGTGTTCAGGCTCAAACGAGTCAATAATGAAGCTACATGTTAATCCAATTTCAAACAACTGAAAATGAAGCTACAAGTTGCTTTCAACATCAAACGAGTCTGGAATGAAGCCACAAGTTGTTTCCAACTTCAATCTAGTCAATAATGAAGCTACAAGTTGTTTCCGTGCTCAAACGAGTCAAGAATAGAACTACAATTTTATTCCAATTTCAAACAACTGAAAATGAAGTACAAGTTGTTTTCTACTTTGAAAGAGTCTGGAATGAAACCACAAGTTGTTTCCAATCTCAATCTAGTCAATAATGAAGCTACAAGTTGTTTCCAAGTTCAAACGAGTCAATAATGAAACTACAAGTTGATCCAATTTCAAACAACCAAAAATGAAGCTACAAGTTGCTTTCAACTTCAAACGAGTCTGTAATAAAGCTACAAGTTGATTCCAACTTCAATCGAGTCAATAATGAAGCTACAAGTTGTTTCCAGGCTCAAATGAGTCAAGAATGAAACTAAAAGTTGATTCCAATTTCAAACAACGAAAAATGAAGTTACAAGTCATTTTCAACTTCAAACAAGTCTAGAATGAAGCTACAAGTTGTTTCCACGTACAATCTAATCAATAATGAAGCTACAAGTTATTTTCAGGCTCAAAAGAGTCAAGAATGAAACTACAAGTTGATCCAATTTCAGACAACCGAAAATGAAGCTACAAGTTGTTTTCAACTTCGAACGAGTCAAGAATGAAGCTACAGGTTGTTTCCAACTTCAATCGAGTCAATAATGAAGCTACAAGTTGTTTCCGGGCTTAAACGAGTCAATAATGAAACTACATGTTGATCCAATTTCAAACAACCGAAAATGAAGCTACAAGTTTCTTTCAACTTCAAAGGAGTCTGGAATGAAGCCTCAAGTTGTTTCCAACTTCAATCTAGTCAATAATGAAGCTACAAGTTGTTTCTGGGCTCAAACGAGTCAATAATGGACTACAAGTTGATTCCAATTTCAAACAACTGAAAATGAAGCTACAAGTTGTTTTCATCTTCGAAAGAGTCTGGAATGAAGCCACAAGTTGTTTCCAACCTTAATGAAGCTACAAGTTGTTTCCGGGTTCAAACGAGTCAAGAATGAAACTACAAGTCGATTCCAATTTCAGAAAACTGAAAATGAAGCTACAAGTTATTTTCAATTTCAAAAGAGTCTGGAATAAAGCTACAAGTTGTTTCCAACTTCAATCTAGACAATAATGAAGCTACAAGTTGTGTTCGGGCTCAAACGAGTCAATAATGAAGCTACATGTTGATCCAATTTCAAACAACTGAAAATGAAGCTACAAGTTGCTTTCAACATCAAACGAGTCTGGAATGAAGCCACAAGTTGTTTCCAACTTCAATCTAGTCAATAATGAAGCTACAAGTTGTTTCCGGGCTCAAACGAGTCAAGAATGGTACTACAAGTTGATTCCAATTTCAAACAACCGAATATGAAGCTACAAGTTATTTTCAACTTCAAACAAGTCTGGAATGAAGCCACAAGCTGTTTCCAACTTCAATCTAGTCAATAATGAATCTACAAGTTGTTTCCGGGCTCAAACGAGTCAAGAATGGAACTACAAGTTGATTCCAATTTCAAACAACTGAAAATGAAGCTACAAGTTGTTTTCAACTTCGAAAGAGTCTGGAATGAAACCACAAGTTGTGTCCAACCTCAATCTAGTCAATAATGAAGCTACAAGTTGTTTCCGGTTTCAAACGAGTCAAGAATGAAATTACAAGTTGATTCCAATTTCAAACAACTGAAAATGAAGCTACAAGTTGTTTTCAACTTCAAAAGAGTCTGGAATGAAGCTACAAGTTGTTTCCAACATCAATCTAGTCAATAATGAAGCTACAAGTTGTGTTCGGGCTCAAACGAGTTAATAATGAAACTACAAGTTGATCCAATTTCAACCAACCGAAAATGAAGCTACAAGTTGCTTTCAACTTCAACCAAGTCTGGAATAAAGCTACAAGTTGATTCCAACTTCAATCGAGTCAATAATGAAGCTACAAGTTGTTTCCAGGCTCAAACGAGTCAAGAATGAAACTACAAGTTGATTCCAATTTCAAACAACGAAAAATGAAGTTACAAGTCGTTTTCAACTTCAAACGAGTCTTAATGAAGCTACAAGTTGTTTCCACGTTCAATCTAGTCAATAATGAAGCTACAAGTTATTTTCAGGCTCAAAAGAGTCAAGAATGAAACTACAAGTTGTACCAATTTCAGACAACCGAAAATGAAGCTACAAGTTGTTTTCAACTTCAAACGAGTCAGGAATGAAGCTACAGGTTGTTTCCAACTTCAATCGAGTCAATAATGAAGCTACAAGTTGTGTTCGGTCTCAAACGAGTCAATAATGAAACTACAAGTTGATCCAATTTCAAACAACCAAAAATGAAGCTACAAGTCATTTTCAACTTGAAATGAGTCTGGAATGAAGCTACAAGTTGTTTCCACGTTCAATCTACTCGGTAATGAAGGTACAAGTTGTTTTCGGGCTCAAACGAGTTAAGAATGAAACTACAAGGTGATCCAATTTCAAACAACCGAAAATGAAGCTACAAGTTGTTTTTAACTTCAAACGAGTCTGGAATGAAGCTAAATTTGTTTTCAACTTCAAACGAGTCAGGAATGAAGCTACAGGTTGTTTCCAACTTCAATCGAGTCAATAATGAAGCTACAAGTTGTTTCCGGGCTCAAACGAGTCAAAAATGAAACTACATGTTGATCCAATTTCAAACAACCGAAAATGAAGCTACAAGTTTCTTTCAACTTCAAAGGAGTCTGGAATGAAGCCTCAAGTTGTTTCCAACTTCAATCTAGTCAATAATGAAGCTACAAGTTGTTTCTCGGCTCAAACGAGTCAAGAATGGACTACAAGTTGATTCCAATTTCAAACAACTGAAAATGAAGCTACAAGTTGTTTTCATCTTCGAAAGAGTCTGGAATGAAGCCACAAGTTGTTTCCAACCTTAATGAAGCTACAAGTTGTTTCCGGGTTCAAACGAGTCAAGAATGAAACTACAAGTTGATTCCAATTTCAAACCACTGAAAATGAAGCTACAAGTTGTTTTCAATTTCAAAAGAGTCTGGAATAAAGCTACAAGTTGTTTCCAACTTCAATCTAGTCAATAATGAAGCTACAAGTTGTGTTCAGGCTCAAACGAGTCAATAATGAAGCTACATGTTAATCCAATTTCAAACAACTGAAAATGAAGCTACAAGTTGCTTTCAACATCAAACGAGTCTGGAATGAAGCCACAAGTTGTTTCCAACTTCAATCTAGTCAATAATGAAGCTACAAGTTGTTTCCGTGCTCAAACGAGTCAAGAATAGAACTACAATTTTATTCCAATTTCAAACAACTGAAAATGAAGTACAAGTTGTTTTCTACTTTGAAAGAGTCTGGAATGAAACCACAAGTTGTTTCCAATCTCAATCTAGTCAATAATGAAGCTACAAGTTGTTTCCAAGTTCAAACGAGTCAATAATGAAACTACAAGTTGATCCAATTTCAAACAACCAAAAATGAAGCTACAAGTTGCTTTCAACTTCAAACGAGTCTGTAATAAAGCTACAAGTTGATTCCAACTTCAATCGAGTCAATAATGAAGCTACAAGTTGTTTCCAGGCTCAAATGAGTCAAGAATGAAACTAAAAGTTGATTCCAATTTCAAACAACGAAAAATGAAGTTACAAGTCATTTTCAACTTCAAACAAGTCTAGAATGAAGCTACAAGTTGTTTCCACGTACAATCTAATCAATAATGAAGCTACAAGTTATTTTCAGGCTCAAAAGAGTCAAGAATGAAACTACAAGTTGATCCAATTTCAGACAACCGAAAATGAAGCTACAAGTTGTTTTCAACTTCGAACGAGTCAAGAATGAAGCTACAGGTTGTTTCCAACTTCAATCGAGTCAATAATGAAGCTACAAGTTGTTTCCGGGCTTAAACGAGTCAATAATGAAACTACATGTTGATCCAATTTCAAACAACCGAAAATGAAGCTACAAGTTTCTTTCAACTTCAAAGGAGTCTGGAATGAAGCCTCAAGTTGTTTCCAACTTCAATCTAGTCAATAATGAAGCTACAAGTTGTTTCTGGGCTCAAACGAGTCAATAATGGACTACAAGTTGATTCCAATTTCAAACAACTGAAAATGAAGCTACAAGTTGTTTTCATCTTCGAAAGAGTCTGGAATGAAGCCACAAGTTGTTTCCAACCTTAATGAAGCTACAAGTTGTTTCCGGGTTCAAACGAGTCAAGAATGAAACTACAAGTCGATTCCAATTTCAGAAAACTGAAAATGAAGCTACAAGTTATTTTCAATTTCAAAAGAGTCTGGAATAAAGCTACAAGTTGTTTCCAACTTCAATCTAGACAATAATGAAGCTACAAGTTGTGTTCGGGCTCAAACGAGTCAATAATGAAGCTACATGTTGATCCAATTTCAAACAACTGAAAATGAAGCTACAAGTTGCTTTCAACATCAAACGAGTCTGGAATGAAGCCACAAGTTGTTTCCAACTTCAATCTAGTCAATAATGAAGCTACAAGTTGTTTCCGTGCTCAAACGAGTCAAGAATAGAACTACAATTTTATTCCAATTTCAAACAACTGAAAATGAAGTACAAGTTGTTTTCTACTTTGAAAGAGTCTGGAATGAAACCACAAGTTGTTTCCAATCTCAATCTAGTCAATAATGAAGCTACAAGTTGTTTCCAAGTTCAAACGAGTCAATAATGAAACTACAAGTTGATCCAATTTCAAACAACCAAAAATGAAGCTACAAGTTGCTTTCAACTTCAAACGAGTCTGTAATAAAGCTACAAGTTGATTCCAACTTCAATCGAGTCAATAATGAAGCTACAAGTTGTTTCCAGGCTCAAATGAGTCAAGAATGAAACTAAAAGTTGATTCCAATTTCAAACAACGAAAAATGAAGTTACAAGTCATTTTCAACTTCAAACAAGTCTAGAATGAAGCTACAAGTTGTTTCCACGTACAATCTAATCAATAATGAAGCTACAAGTTATTTTCAGGCTCAAAAGAGTCAAGAATGAAACTACAAGTTGATCCAATTTCAGACAACCGAAAATGAAGCTACAAGTTGTTTTCAACTTCGAACGAGTCAAGAATGAAGCTACAGGTTGTTTCCAACTTCAATCGAGTCAATAATGAAGCTACAAGTTGTTTCCGGGCTTAAACGAGTCAATAATGAAACTACATGTTGATCCAATTTCAAACAACCGAAAATGAAGCTACAAGTTTCTTTCAACTTCAAAGGAGTCTGGAATGAAGCCTCAAGTTGTTTCCAACTTCAATCTAGTCAATAATGAAGCTACAAGTTGTTTCTGGGCTCAAACGAGTCAATAATGGACTACAAGTTGATTCCAATTTCAAACAACTGAAAATGAAGCTACAAGTTGTTTTCATCTTCGAAAGAGTCTGGAATGAAGCCACAAGTTGTTTCCAACCTTAATGAAGCTACAAGTTGTTTCCGGGTTCAAACGAGTCAAGAATGAAACTACAAGTCGATTCCAATTTCAGAAAACTGAAAATGAAGCTACAAGTTATTTTCAATTTCAAAAGAGTCTGGAATAAAGCTACAAGTTGTTTCCAACTTCAATCTAGACAATAATGAAGCTACAAGTTGTGTTCGGGCTCAAACGAGTCAATAATGAAGCTACATGTTGATCCAATTTCAAACAACTGAAAATGAAGCTACAAGTTGCTTTCAACATCAAACGAGTCTGGAATGAAGCCACAAGTTGTTTCCAACTTCAATCTAGTCAATAATGAAGCTACAAGTTGTTTCCGGGCTCAAACGAGTCAAGAATGGTACTACAAGTTGATTCCAATTTCAAACAACCGAATATGAAGCTACAAGTTATTTTCAACTTCAAACAAGTCTGGAATGAAGCCACAAGCTGTTTCCAACTTCAATCTAGTCAATAATGAATCTACAAGTTGTTTCCGGGCTCAAACGAGTCAAGAATGGAACTACAAGTTGATTCCAATTTCAAACAACTGAAAATGAAGCTACAAGTTGTTTTCAACTTCGAAAGAGTCTGGAATGAAACCACAAGTTGTGTCCAACCTCAATCTAGTCAATAATGAAGCTACAAGTTGTTTCCGGTTTCAAACGAGTCAAGAATGAAATTACAAGTTGATTCCAATTTCAAACAACTGAAAATGAAGCTACAAGTTGTTTTCAACTTCAAAAGAGTCTGGAATGAAGCTACAAGTTGTTTCCAACATCAATCTAGTCAATAATGAAGCTACAAGTTGTGTTCGGGCTCAAACGAGTTAATAATGAAACTACAAGTTGATCCAATTTCAACCAACCGAAAATGAAGCTACAAGTTGCTTTCAACTTCAACCAAGTCTGGAATAAAGCTACAAGTTGATTCCAACTTCAATCGAGTCAATAATGAAGCTACAAGTTGTTTCCAGGCTCAAACGAGTCAAGAATGAAACTACAAGTTGATTCCAATTTCAAACAACGAAAAATGAAGTTACAAGTCGTTTTCAACTTCAAACGAGTCTTAATGAAGCTACAAGTTGTTTCCACGTTCAATCTAGTCAATAATGAAGCTACAAGTTATTTTCAGGCTCAAAAGAGTCAAGAATGAAACTACAAGTTGTACCAATTTCAGACAACCGAAAATGAAGCTACAAGTTGTTTTCAACTTCAAACGAGTCAGGAATGAAGCTACAGGTTGTTTCCAACTTCAATCGAGTCAATAATGAAGCTACAAGTTGTGTTCGGTCTCAAACGAGTCAATAATGAAACTACAAGTTGATCCAATTTCAAACAACCAAAAATGAAGCTACAAGTCATTTTCAACTTGAAATGAGTCTGGAATGAAGTTCAAAGTTGTTTCCACGTTCAATCTACTCGGTAATGAAGGTACAAGTTGTTTTCGGGCTCAAACGAGTTAAGAATGAAACTACAAGGTGATCCAATTTCAAACAACCGAAAATGAAGCTACAAGTTGTTTTCAACTTCAAACGAGTCTGGAATGAAGCTAAATTTGTTTTCAACTCCAAACGAGTCAGGAATGAAGCTACAGGTTGTTTCCAACTTCAATCGAGTCAATAATGAAGCTACAAGTTGTTTCCGGGCTCAAACGAGTCAAAAATGAAACTACATGTTGATCCAATTTCAAACAACCGAAAATGAAGCTACAAGTTGCTTTCAACTTCAAACAAGTCTGGATTGAAGCTAAAAGTTGATTCCAACTTCAATCGAGTCAATAATGAAGCTACAAGTTGTTTCTGGGCTCAAACGAGTCAAGAATGGACTACAAGTTGATTCCAATTTCAAACAACTGAAAATGAAGCTACAAGTTGTTTTCATCTTCGAAAGAGTCTGGAATGAAGCCACAAGTTGTTTCCAACCTTAATGAAGCTACAAGTTGTTTCCGGGTTCAAACGAGTCAAGAATGAAACTACAAGTTGATTCCAATTTCAAACCACTGAAAATGAAGCTACAAGTTGTTTTCAATTTCAAAAGAGTCTGGAATAAAGCTACAAGTTGTTTCCAACTTCAATCTAGTCAATAATGAAGCTACAAGTTGTGTTCAGGCTCAAACGAGTCAATAATTAAGCTACATGTTAATCCAATTTCAAACAACTGAAAATGAAGCTACAAGTTGCTTTCAACATCAAACGAGTCTGGAATGAAGCCACAAGTTGTTTCCAACTTCAATCTAGTCAATAATGAAGCTACAAGTTGTTTCCGTGCTCAAACGAGTCAAGAATAGAACTACAATTTTATTCCAATTTCAAACAACTGAAAATGAAGTACAAGTTGTTTTCTACTTTGAAAGAGTCTGGAATGAAACCACAAGTTGTTTCCAATCTCAATCTAGTCAATAATGAAGCTACAAGTTGTTTCCAAGTTCAAACGAGTCAATAATGAAACTACAAGTTGATCCAATTTCAAACAACCAAAAATGAAGCTACAAGTTGCTTTCAACTTCAAACGAGTCTGTAATAAAGCTACAAGTTGATTCCAACTTCAATCGAGTCAATAATGAAGCTACAAGTTGTTTCCAGGCTCAAATGAGTCAAGAATGAAACTAAAAGTTGATTCCAATTTCAAACAACGAAAAATGAAGTTACAAGTCGTTTTCAACTTCAAACAAGTCTAGAATGAAGCTACAAGTTGTTTCCACGTACAATCTAATCAATAATGAAGCTACAAGTTATTTTCAGGCTCAAAAGAGTCAAGAATGAAACTACAAGTTGATCCAATTTCAGACAACCGAAAATGAAGCTACAAGTTGTTTTCAACTTCGAACGAGTCAGGAATGAAGCTACAGGTTGTTTCCAACTTCAATCGAGTCAATAATGAAGCTACAAGTTGTTTCCGGGCTTAAACGAGTCAATAATGAAACTACATGTTGATCCAATTTCAAACAACTGAAAATGAAGCTACAAGTTTCTTTCAACTTCAAAGGAGTCTGGAATGAAGCCTCAAGTTGTTTCCAACTTCAATCAAGTCAATAATGAAGCTACAAGTTGTTTCTGGGCTCAAACGAGTCAAGAATGGACTACAAGTTGATTCCAATTTCAAACAACTGAAAATGAAGCTACAAGTTGTTTTCATCTTCGAAAGAGTCTGGAATGAAGCCACAAGTTGTTTCCAACCTTAATGAAGCTACAAGTTGTTTCCGGGTTCAAACGAGTCAAGAATGAAACTACAAGTCGATTCCAATTTCAAAAAACTGAAAATGAAGCTACAAGTTATTTTCAATTTCAAAAGAGTCTGGAATAAAGCTACAAGTTGTTTCCAACTTCAATCTAGTCAATAATGAAGCTACAAGTTGTGTTCGGGCTCAAACGAGTCAATAATGAAGCTACATGTTGATCCAATTTCAAACAACTGAAAATGAAGCTACAAGTTGCTTTCAACATCAAACGAGTCTGGAATGAAGCCACAAGTTGTTTCCAACTTCAATCTAGTCAATAATGAAGCTACAAGTTGTTTCCGGGCTCAAACGAGTCAAGAATGTAACTACAAGTTGATTCCAATTTCAAACAACTGAATATGAAGCTACAAGTTATTTTCAAATTCAAACAAGTCTGGAATGAAGACACAAGTTGTTTCCAACTTCAATCTAGTCAATAATGAATCTACAAGTTGTTTCCGGGCTCAAACGAGTCAAGAATGGAACTACAAGTTGATTCCAATTTCAAACAACTGAAAATGAAGCTACAAGTTGTTTTCAACTTCGAAAGAGTCTGGAATGAAACCACAAGTTGTGTCCAACCACAATCTAGTCAATAATGAAGCTACAAGTTGTTTCCGGTTTCAAACGAGTCAAGAATGAAATTACAAGTTGATTCCAATTTCAAACAACTGAAAATGAAGCTACAAGTTGTTTTCAACTTCAAAAGAGTCTGGAATGAAGCTACAAGTTGTTTCCAACATCAATCTAGTCAATAATGAAGCTACAAGTTGTGTTCGGGCTCAAACGAGTTAATAATGAAACTACAAGTTGATCCAATTTCAACCAACCGAAAATGAAGCTACAAGTTGCTTTCAACTTCAACCAAGTCTGGAATAAAGCTACAAGTTGATTCCAACTTCAATCGAGTCAATAATGAAGCTACAAGTTGTTTCCAGGCTCAAACGAGTCAAGAATGAAACTACAAGTTGATTCCAATTTCAAACAACGAAAAATGAAGTTACAAGTCGTTTTCAACTTCAAACGAGTCTTAATGAAGCTACAAGTTGTTTCCACGTTCAATCTAGTCAATAATGAAGCTACAAGTTATTTTCAGGCTCAAAAGAGTCAAGAATGAAACTACAAGTTGTACCAATTTCAGACAACCGAAAATGAAGCTACAAGTTGTTTTCAACTTCAAACGAGTCAGGAATGAAGCTACAGGTTGTTTCCAACTTCAATCGAGTCAATAATGAAGCTACAAGTTGTGTTCGGTCTCAAACGAGTCAATAATGAAACTACAAGTTGATCCAATTTCAAACAACCAAAAATGAAGCTACAAGTCATTTTCAACTTGAAATGAGTCTGGAATGAAGTTCAAAGTTGTTTCCACGTTCAATCTACTCGGTAATGAAGGTACAAGTTGTTTTCGGGCTCAAACGAGTTAAGAATGAAACTACAAGGTGATCCAATTTCAAACAACCGAAAATGAAGCTACAAGTTGTTTTCAACTTCAAACGAGTCTGGAATGAAGCTAAATTTGTTTTCAACTTCAAACGAGTCAGGAATGAAGCTACAGGTTGTTTCCAACTTCAATCGAGTCAATAATGAAGCTACAAGTTGTTTCCGGGCTCAAACGAGTCAAAAATGAAACTACATGTTGATCCAATTTCAAACAACCGAAAATGAAGCTACAAGTTTCTTTCAACTTCAAAGGAGTCTGGAATGAAGCCTCAAGTTGTTTCCAACTTCAATCTAGTCAATAATGAAGCTACAAGTTGTTTCTCGGCTCAAACGAGTCAAGAATGGACTACAAGTTGATTCCAATTTCAAACAACTGAAAATGAAGCTACAAGTTGTTTTCATCTTCGAAAGAGTCTGGAATGAAGCCACAAGTTGTTTCCAACCTTAATGAAGCTACAAGTTGTTTCCGGGTTCAAACGAGTCAAGAATGAAACTACAAGTTGATTCCAATTTCAAACAACTGAAAATGAAGCTACAAGTTGTTTTCAATTTCAAAAGAGTCTGGAATAAAGCTACAAGTTGTTTCCAACTTCAATCTAGTCAATAATGAAGCTACAAGTTGAGTTCAGGCTCAAACGAGTCAATAATGAAGCTACATGTTGATCCAATTTCAAACAACTGAAAATGAAGCTACAAGTTGCTTTCAACATCAAACGAGTCTGGAATGAAGCCACAAGTTGTTTCCAACTTCAATCTAGTCAATAATGAAGCTACAAGTTGTTTCCGGGCTCAAACGAGTCAAGAATGGAACTACAAGTTGATTCCAATTTCTAACAACTGAAAATGAAGCTACAAGTTGTTTTCAACTTTGAAAGAGTCTGGAATGAAATCACAAGTTGTTTCTAACCTCAATCTAGTCAATAATGAAGCTACAAGTTGTTTCCGGGTTCAAACGAGTCAAGAATTAAACTACAAGTTGATTCCAATTTCAAACAACTGAAAATGAAGCTACAAGTTGTTTTCAACTTCAAAAAAGTCTGGAATGAAGCTACAAGCTGTTTCCAACATCAATCTAGTCAATAATGAAGCTACAACTTGTGTTCGGGCTCAAACAAGTCAATAATGAAACTACAAGTTGATCCAATTTCAACCGAAAATGAAGCTACAAGTTGCTTTCAACTTCAAACGAGTCTGGAATAAAGCTACAAGTTGATTCCAACTTCAATCGAGTCAATAATGAAGCTACAAGTTGTTTCCAGGCTCAAACGAGTCAAGAATGATACTACAAGTTGTTTTTGGGCTCAAACGAGTTAAGAATGAAACTATAAGTTGATTCCAATTTCAAACAACCGAATATGAAGCTACAAGTTATTTTCAACTTCAAACAAGTCTGGAATGAGGCCACAAGTTGTTTCCAACTTCAATCTAGTCAATAATGAATCTACAAGTTGTTTCCGGGCTCAAACGAGTCAAGAATGGAACTACAAGTTGATTCCAATTTCAAACAACTGAAAATGAAGCTACAAGTTGTTTTCAACTTCGAAAGAGTCTGGAATGAAACCACAAGTTGTGTCCAACCTCAATCTAGTCAATAATGAAGCTACAAGTTGTTTCCGGTTTCAAACGAGTCAAGAATGAAATTACAAGTTGATTCCAATTTCAAACAACTGAAAATGAAGCTACAAGTTGTTTTCAACTTCAAAAGAGTCTGGAATGAAGCTACAAGTTGTTTCCAACATCAATCTAGTCAATAATGAAGCTACAAGTTGTGTTCGGGCTCAAACGAGTCAATAATGAAACTACAAGTTGATCCAATTTCAACCAACCGAAAATGAAGCTACAAGTTGCTTTCAACTTCAACCGAGTCTGGAATAAAGCTACAAGTTGATTCCAACTTCAATCGAGTCAATAATGAAGCTACAAGTTGTATCCAGGCTCAAACGAGTCAAGAATGAAACTACAAGTTGATTCCAATTTCAAACAACGAAAAATGAAGTTACAAGTCGTTTTCAACTTCAAACGAGTCTTAATGAAGCTACAAGTTGTTTCCACGTTCAATCTAGTCAATAATGAAGCTACAAGTTATTTTCAGGCTCAAAAGAGTCAAGAATGAAACTACAAGTTGTACCAATTTCAGACAACCGAAAATGAAGCTACAAGTTGTTTTCAACTTCAAACGAGTCATGAATGAAGTTACAGGTTGTTTCCAACTTCAATCGAGTCAATAATGAAGCTACAAGTTGTGTTCGGTCTCAAACGAGTCAATAATGAAACTACAAGTTGATCCAATTTCAAACAACCAAAAATGAAGCTACAAGTCATTTTCAACTTGAAATGAGTCTGGAATGAAGCTACAAGTTATTTCCACGTTCAATCTACTCGGTAATGAAGGTACAAGTTGTTTTCGGGCTCAAAAGAGTTAAGAATGAAACTACAAGGTGATCCAATTTCAAACAACCGAAAATGAAGCTACAAGTTGTTTTCAACTTCAAACGAGTCTGGAATGAAGCTAAATTTGTTTTCAACTTCAAATGAGTCTGTAATGAAGCTACAAGTTGTTTCCAACTTCAAACGACTCAATCATGGAGCTACAAGTTGTTTCCGGGCTCAAACGAATCAAGAATGAAACTACAAGTTCATTCCAATTTCAAACAACCGAATATGAAGCTACAAGTTGTTTTCAACTTCAAACGAGTCTGGAATGAAGGCACAAGTTGTTTCCAACTTCAATCTAGTCAATAATGAAGCTACAAGTTGTTTCCGGGCTCAAACGAGTCAAGAATGAAACTACAAGTTGATTCCAATTTCAAACAACTGAAAATGAAGCTACAAGTTGTTTTCAACTTCAAAAGAGTCGGGAATGAAGCTACAAGTTGTTTCCAACTTCAATCTAGTCAATAATGAAGCTACAAGTTGTTTCCGGGTTCAATCGAGTCAAGAATGAAACTACAAGTTGATTCCAATTTCAAACAACTGAAAATGAAGCTACAAGTTGTTTTCAACTTCAAAAGAGTCTGGAATGAGGCAACAAGTTGTTTCCAACTTCAATCTAGTCAATAATGAAGCTACAAGTTGTTTCCGTGCTCAAACGAGTCAAGAATGGAACTACAAGTTTATTCCAATTTCAAACAACTGAAAATGAAGCTACAAGTTGTATTCAACTTTGAAAGAGTCTGGAATGAAACCACAAGTTGTTTCCAATCTCAATCTAGTCAATAATGAAGCTACAAGTTGTTTCCGGGTTCAAACGAGTCAATAATGAAACTACAAGTTGATCCAATTTCAAACAACCGAAAATGAAGCTACAAGTTGCTTTCAACTTCAAACGAGTCTGTAATAAAGCTACAAGTTGATTCCAACTTCAATCGAGTCAATAATGAAGCTACAAGTTGTTTCCAGGCTCAAACGAGTCAAGAATGAAACTAAAAGTTGATTCCAATTTCAAACAACGAAAAATGAAGTTACAAGTCGTTTTCAATTTCAAACAAGTCTAGAATGAAGCTACAAGTTGTTTCCACGTACAATCTAGTCAATAATGAAGCTACAAGTTATTTTCAGGCTTAAAAGAGTCAAGAATGAAACTACAAGTTGATCCAATTTCAGACTACCGAAAATGAAGCTACAAGTTATTTTCAACTTCGAACGAGTCAGGAATGAAGCTACATGTTGTTTCCAACTTCAATCGAGTCAATAATGAAGCTACAAGTTGTTTCCGGGCTCAAACGAGTCAATAATGAAACTACGTGTTGATCCAATTTCAAACAACCGAAAATGAAGCTACAAGTTTCTTTCAACTTCAAAGGAGTCTGGAATGAAGCCTCAAGTTGTTTCCAACTTCAATCTAGTCAATAATGAAGCTACAAGTTGTTTCTGGGCTCAAACGAGTCAAGAATGGAACTACAAGTTGATTCCAATTTTACACAACTGAAAATGAAGCTACAAGTTGTTTTCATCTTCGAAAGAGTTTGGAATGAAGCCACAAGTTGTTTCCAACCTTAATCTAGTCAATAATGGAGCTACAAGTTGTTTCCGGGTTCAAACGAGTCAAGAATGAAACTACAAGTTGATTCCAATTTCAAACAACTGAAAATGAAGCTACAAGTTGTTTTCAATTTCAAAAGAGTCTGGAATAAAGCTACAAGTTGTTTCCAACTTCAATCTAGTCAATAATGAAGCTACAAGTTGTGTTCGGGCTCAAACGAGTCAATAATGAAGCTACATGTTGATCCGATTTCAAACAACCGAAAATGAAGCTACAAGTTGCTTTCAACTTCAAACGAGTCTGGAATGAAGCCACAAGTTGTTTCCAACTTCAATCTAGTCAATAATGAAGCTACAAGTTGTTTCCGGGCTCAAACCAGTCAAGAATGGAACTACAAGTTGATTCCAATTTCAAACAACTGAAAATGAAGCTACAAGTTGTTTTCAACTTTGAAATAGTCTGGAATGAAATCACAAGTTGTTTCCAACCTCAATCTAGTCAATAATGAAGCTACAAGTTGTTTCCGGGTTCAAACGAGTCAAGAATGAAACTATAAGTTGATTCCAATTTCAAACAACTGAAAATGAAGCTACAAGTTGTTTTCAACTTCAAAAAAGTCTGGAATGAAGCTACAAGTTGTGTTCGGGCTCAAACGAGTCAATAATGAAACTACAAGTTGATCCAATTTCAAACAACCGAAAATGAAGCTACAAGTTTCTTTCAACTTCAAACGAGTCTGGAATAAAGCTACAAGTTGATTCCAACTTCAATCGAGTCAATAAGGGAGCTACAAGTTGTTTCCGGGCTCAAACGAATCAAGAATGAAACTACAAGTTGATTCCAATTTCAAACAACCGAATATGAAGCTACAAGTTGTTTTCAACTTCAAACGAGTTTGGAATGAAGCCACAAGTTGTTTCCAACTTCAATCTAGTCAATAATGAATCTACAAGTTGTTTCCGGGCTCAAACGAGTCAAGAATGGAACTACAAGTTGATTCCAATTTCAAACAACTGAAAATGAAGCTACAAGTTGTTTTCAACTTCGAAAGAGTCTGTAATGAAACCACAAGTTGTGTCCAACCTCAATCTAGTCAATAATGAAGCTACAAGTTGTTTCCGGTTTCAAACGAGTCAAGAATGAAACTACAAGTTGATTCCAATTTCAAACAACTGAAAATGAAGCTACAAGTTGTTTTCAACTTCAAAAGAGTCTGAAATGAAGCTACAAGTTGTTTCCAACATCAATCTAGTCAATAATGAAGCTACAAGTTGTGTTCGGGCTCAAACGAGTCAATAATGAAACTACAAGCTAATCCAATTTCAAACAACCGAAAATGAAGCTACAAGTTGCTTTTAACTTCAAACGAGTCTGGAATAAAGCTACAAGTTGATTCCAACTTCAATCGGTCAATAATGAAGCTACAAGTTGTTTCCAGGCTCAAACGGTCAAGAATGAAACTACAAGTTGATTCCAATTCAAACAACGAAAAATGAAGTTACAAGTTCGTTTTCAGACTTCAAACGAGTCTTAATGAAAGCTACAAGTTGTTCCTCCACGTTCAATCTAGTCAATAATGAAGCTACAAGTTTATTTTCAGGCTCAAAAGAGTCAAGAATGAAACTACAAGTGCTTTCCAATTTCAAACAACTGAAAATGAAGCTACAAGTTGTTTTCAACTTCAAACGAGTCTGGAATGAAACACAAGTTGTTTCCAACTCAATCTAGTCAATAATGAAGCTACAGTTGTTTCCGGGTTCAAACGAGTCAAGAATGAAACTACAAGTTGATTTCAATTTCAAACAACTGAAAATGAAGCTACAAGTTGTTTTCATTTCAAAGAGTCTGGAATGAAGCTACAAGTTGTTTCCAACTTCAATCTAGTCAATAATGAAGCTACAAGTTGTGTTCCGGCTCCAAACAGTCAATAATGAAACTACATGTTGATCCAATTTCAAACAACCGAAAATGAAGCTACAGTTGCTTTCAACTTCAAACGAGTCTGGAATGAAGCCACAAGTTGTTTCCAACTTCAATCTAGTCAATAATGAAGCTACAGGTTCTTTCCGGGCTCAACGAGTCAAGAATGGAACTACAAGTTGATTCCCATTTCAAAAAACTGAAAATGAAGCTACAAGTTGTTTTCAATTTGAAAGAGTCTGAATGAAACCACAAGTTGTTTCCAACTCAATCTAGTCAATAATGAAGCTACAAGTTGTTTTGGGTTCAAACGAGTCAAGAATGAAACTACAAGTTGATTCCAATTTCAAACAACTGAAAATGAAGCTACAAGTTGTTTTCAACTTCAAAAGAGTCTGGAATGAAAGCTACAAGTGTTCCAACTTCAATCTAGTCAAATAATGAAGCTACAAGTTGTTTTCCGGCTCAAACGAGTCAATAATGAAACTACATGTTGATCCAATTTCAAACAACCGAAAATGAAGCTACAAGTTGCTTTCAACTTCAAACGGTCTGGAATGAAGCCACAAGTTGTTTTCAACTTCAATCTAGTCAATAATGAAGCTACAAGTTGTTTCCGGGTTCAACGAGTCAAGAATGAAACTACAGTTGATCCAATTTCAAACAACTGAAAATGAAGCCACAAGTTGTTTCCAACTTCAATCTAGTCAATAATGAATACAAGTTGTGTTCGGGCTCAAACGAGTCAATAATGAAACTACATGTTGATCCAATTTCAAACAACCGAAAATGAAGCTACAAGTTGCTTTCAACTTCAAACGAGTCTGGAATGAAGCCACAAGTTGTTTCCAACTTCAATCTAGTCAATAATGAAGCTACAAGTTGTTTCCGGGCTCAAACGAGTCAAGAATGGAACTACAAGTTGATTCCAATTTCAAACAACTGAAAATGAAGCTACAAGTTGTTTTCAACTTTGAAAGAGTCTGGAATGAAACCACAAGTTGTTTCCAACCTCAATCTAGTCAATAATGAAGCTACAAGTTGTTTCCGGGTTCAAACGAGTCAAGAATGAAACTACAAGTTGATTCCAATTTCAAACAACTGAAAATGAAGCTACAAGTTGTTTTCAGTTTCAAAAGAGTCTGGAATGAAGCTACAAGTTGTTTCCAACTTCAATCTAGTCAATAATGAAGCTACAAGTTGTGTTCCGGCTCAAACGAGTCAATAATGAAACTACATGTTGATCCAATTTCAAACAACCGAAAATGAAGCTACAGGTTGCTTTCAACTTCAAACGAGTCTGGAATGAAGCCACAAGTTGTTTCCAACTTCAATCTAGTCAATAATGAAGCTACAGGTTCTTTCCGGGCTCAAACGAGTCAAGAATGGAACTACAAGTTGATTCCAATTTCAAACAACTGAAAATGAAGCTACAAGTTGTTTTCAACTTTGAAAGAGTCTTGAATGAAACCACAAGTTGTTTCCAACCACAATCTAGTCAATAATGAAGCTACAAGTTGTTTTTGGGTTCAAACGAGTCAAGAATGAAACTACAAGTTGATTCCAATTTCAAACAACTGAAAATGAAGCTACAAGTTGTTTTCAACTTCAAAAGAGTCTGGAATGAAGCTACAAGTTGTTTCCAACTTCAATCTAGTCAATAATGAAGCTCCAAGTTGTTTTCCGGCTCAAACGAGTCAATAATGAAACTACATGTTGATCCAATTTCAAACAACCGAAAATGAAGCTACAAGTTGCTTTCAACTTCAAACGAGTCTGGAATGAAGCCACAAGTTGTTTCCAACTTCAATCTAGTCAATAATGAAGCTACAAGTTGTTTCCGGGCTCAAACGAGTCAAGAATGGAACTACAAGTTGATTCCAATTTCAAACAACTGAAAATGAAGCTACAAGTTGTTTTCAACTTTGAAAGAGTCTGGAATGAAACCACAAGTTGTTTCCAACCTCAATCTAGTCAATAATGAAGCTACAAGTTGTTTCCGGGTTCAAACGAGTCAAGAATGAAACTACAAGTTGATTCCAATTTCAAACAACTGAAAATGAAGCTACAAGTTGTTTTCAACTTCAAAAGAGTCTGGAATGAAGCTACAAGTTGTTTCCAACTTCAATCTAGTCAATAATGAAGCTACAAGTTGTGTTCGGGCTCAAACGAGTCAATAATGAAACTACATGTTGATCCAATTTCAAACAACCGAAAATGAAGCTACAAGTTGCTTTCAACTTCAAATGAGTCTGGAATGAAGCCACAAGTTGTTTCCAACTTCAATCTAGTCAATAATGAATACAAGTTGTGTTCGGGCTCAAACGAGTCAATAATGAAACTACATGTTGATCCAATTTCAAACAACCGAAAATGAAGCTACAAGTTGCTTTCAACTTCAAACGAGTCTGGAATGAAGCCACAAGTTGTTTCCAACTTCAATCTAGTCAATAATGAAGCTACAAGTTGTTTCCGGGCTCAAACGAGTCAAGAATGGAACTACAAGTTGATTCCAATTTCAAACAACTGAAAATGAAGCTACAAGTTGTTTTCAACTTTGAAAGAGTCTGGAATGAAACCACAAGTTGTTTCCAACCTCAATCTAGTCAATAATGAAGCTACAAGTTGTTTCCGGGTTCAAACGAGTCAAGAATGAAACTACAAGTTGATTCCAATTTCAAACAACTGAAAATGAAGCTACAAGTTGTTTTCAGTTTCAAAAGAGTCTGGAATGAAGCTACAAGTTGTTTCCAACTTCAATCTAGTCAATAATGAAGCTACAAGTTGTGTTCCGGCTCAAACAAGTCAATAATGAAACTACATGTTGATCCAATTTCAAACAACCGAAAATGAAGCTACAGGTTGCTTTCAACTTCAAACGAGTCTGGAATGAAGCCACAAGTTGTTTCCAACTTCAATCTAGTCAATAATGAAGCTACAGGTTCTTTCCGGGCTCAAACGAGTCAAGAATGGAACTACAAGTTGATTCCAATTTCAAACAACTGAAAATGAAGCTACAAGTTGTTTTCAACTTTGAAAGAGTCTTGAATGAAACCACAAGTTGTTTCCAACCTCAATCTAGTCAATAATGAAGCTACAAGTTGTTTTTGGGTTCAAACGAGTCAAGAATGAAACTACAAGTTGATTCCAATTTCAAACAACTGAAAATGAAGCTACAAGTTGTTTTCAACTTCAAAAGAGTCTGGAATGAAGCTACAAGTTGTTTCCAACTTCAATCTAGTCAATAATGAAGCTACAAGTTGTTTTCCGGCTCAAACGAGTCAATAATGAAACTACATGTTGATCCAATTTCAAACAACCGAAAATGAAGCTACAAGTTGCTTTCAACTTCAAACGAGTCTGGAATGAAGCCACAAGTTGTTTTCAACTTCAATCTAGTCAATAATGAAGCTACAAGTTGTTTCCGGGTTCAAACGAGTCAAGAATGAAACTACAAGTTGATTCCAATTTCAAACAACTGAAAATGAAGCTACAAGTTGTTTTCAACTTCAAAAGAGTCTGGAATGAAGCTACAAGTTGTTTCCAACTTCAATCTAGTCAATAATGAAGCTACAAGTTGTGTTCGGGCTCAAACGAGTCAATAATGAAACTACATGTTGATCCAATTTCAAACAACCGAAAATGAAGCTACAAGTTGCTTTCAACTTCAAACGAGTCTGGAATGAAGCCACAAGTTATTTCCAACTTCAATCTAGTCAATAATGAAGCTACAAGTTGTTTCCGGGCTCAAACGAGTCAAGAATGGAACTACAAGTTGATTCCAATTTCAAACAACTGAAAATGAAGCTACAAGTTGTTTTCAACTTTGAAAGAGTCTTGAATGAAACCACAAGTTGTTTCCAACCTCAATCTAGTCAATAATGAAGCTACAAGTTGTTTTTGGTTTCAAACGAGTCAAGAATGAAACTACAAGTTGATTCCAATTTCAAACAACTGAAAATGAAGCTACAAGTTGTTTTCAACTTCAAAAGAGTCTGGAATGAAGCTACAAGTTGTTTCCAACTTCAATCTAGTCAATAATGAAGCTACAAGTTGTGTTCCAGCTCAAACGAGTCAATAATGAAACTACATGTTGATCCAATTTCAAACAACCGAAAATGAAGCTACAAGTTGCTTTCAACTTCAAACGAGTCTGGAATGAAGCCACAAGTTGTTTTCAACTTCAATCTAGTCAATAATGAAGCTACAAGTTGTTTCCGGGCTCAAACGAGTCAAGAATGGAACTACAAGTTGATTCCAATTTCAAACAACTGAAAATGAAGCTACAAATTGTTTTCAACTTTAAAAGAGTCTGGAATGAAACCACAAGTTGTTTCCAACCTCAATCTAGTCAATAATGAAGCTACAAGTTGTTTCCGGGTTCAAACGAGTCAAGAATGAAACTACAAGTTGATTTCAATTTCAAACAACTGAAAATGAAGCTACAAGTTGTTTTCAGTTTCAAAAGAGTCTGGAATGAAGCTACAAGTTGTTTCCAACTTCAATCTAGTCAATAATGAAGCTACAAGTTGTGTTCCGGCTCAAACAAGTCAATAATGAAACTACATGTTGATCCAATTTCAAACAACCGAAAATGAAGCTACAGGTTGCTTTCAACTTCAAACGAGTCTGGAATGAAGCCACAAGTTGTTTCCAACTTCAATCTAGTCAATAATGAAGCTACAGGTTCTTTCCGGGCTCAAACGAGTCAAGAATGGAACTACAAGTTGATTCCAATTTCAAACAACTGAAAATGAAGCTACAAGTTGTTTTCAACTTTGAAAGAGTCTTGAATGAAACCACAAGTTGTTTCCAACCTCAATCTAGTCAATAATGAAGCTACAAGTTGTTTTTGGGTTCAAACGAGTCAAGAATGAAACTACAAGTTGATTCCAATTTCAAACAACTGAAAATGAAGCTACAAGTTGTTTTCAACTTCAAAAGAGTCTGGAATGAAGCTACAAGTTGTTTCCAACTTCAATCTAGTCAATAATGAAGCTACAAGTTGTTTTCCGGCTCAAACGAGTCAATAATGAAACTACATGTTGATCCAATTTCAAACAACCGAAAATGAAGCTACAAGTTGCTTTCAACTTCAAACGAGTCTGGAATGAAGCCACAAGTTGTTTTCAACTTCAATCTAGTCAATAATGAAGCTACAAGTTGTTTCCGGGTTCAAACGAGTCAAGAATGAAACTACAAGTTGATTCCAATTTCAAACAACTGAAAATGAAGCTACAAGTTGTTTTCAACTTCAAAAGAGTCTGGAATGAAGCTACAAGTTGTTTCCAACTTCAATCTAGTCAATAATGAAGCTACAAGTTGTGTTCGGGCTCAAACGAGTCAATAATGAAACTACATGTTGATCCAATTTCAAACAACCGAAAATGAAGCTACAAGTTGCTTTCAACTTCAAACGAGTCTGGAATGAAGCCACAAGTTATTTCCAACTTCAATCTAGTCAATAATGAAGCTACAAGTTGTTTCCGGGCTCAAACGAGTCAAGAATGGAACTACAAGTTGATTCCAATTTCAAACAACTGAAAATGAAGCTACAAGTTGTTTTCAACTTTGAAAGAGTCTTGAATGAAACCACAAGTTGTTTCCAACCTCAATCTAGTCAATAATGAAGCTACAAGTTGTTTTTGGTTTCAAACGAGTCAAGAATGAAACTACAAGTTGATTCCAATTTCAAACAACTGAAAATGAAGCTACAAGTTGTTTTCAACTTCAAAAGAGTCTGGAATGAAGCTACAAGTTGTTTCCAACTTCAATCTAGTCAATAATGAAGCTACAAGTTGTGTTCCAGCTCAAACGAGTCAATAATGAAACTACATGTTGATCCAATTTCAAACAACCGAAAATGAAGCTACAAGTTGCTTTCAACTTCAAACGAGTCTGGAATGAAGCCACAAGTTGTTTTCAACTTCAATCTAGTCAATAATGAAGCTACAAGTTGTTTCCGGGCTCAAACGAGTCAAGAATGGAACTACAAGTTGATTCCAATTTCAAACAACTGAAAATGAAGCTACAAATTGTTTTCAACTTTAAAAGAGTCTGGAATGAAACCACAAGTTGTTTCCAACCTCAATCTAGTCAATAATGAAGCTACAAGTTGTTTCCGGGTTCAAACGAGTCAAGAATGAAACTACAAGTTGATTTCAATTTCAAACAACTGAAAATGAAGCTACAAGTTGTTTTCAGTTTCAAAAGAGTCTGGAATGAAGCTACAAGTTGTTTCCAACTTCAATCTAGTCAATAATGAAGCTACAAGTTGTGTTCCGGCTCAAACAAGTCAATAATGAAACTACATGTTGATCCAATTTCAAACAACCGAAAATGAAGCTACAGGTTGCTTTCAACTTCAAACGAGTCTGGAATGAAGCCACAAGTTGTTTCCAACTTCAATCTAGTCAATAATGAAGCTACAGGTTCTTTCCGGGCTCAAACGAGTCAAGAATGGAACTACAAGTTGATTCCAATTTCAAACAACTGAAAATGAAGCTACAAGTTGTTTTCAACTTTGAAAGAGTCTTGAATGAAACCACAAGTTGTTTCCAACCTCAATCTAGTCAATAATGAAGCTACAAGTTGTTTTTGGGTTCAAACGAGTCAAGAATGAAACTACAAGTTGATTCCAATTTCAAACAACTGAAAATGAAGCTACAAGTTGTTTTCAACTTCAAAAGAGTCTGGAATGAAGCTACAAGTTGTTTCCAACTTCAATCTAGTCAATAATGAAGCTACAAGTTGTTTTCCGGCTCAAACGAGTCAATAATGAAACTACATGTTGATCCAATTTCAAACAACCGAAAATGAAGCTACAAGTTGCTTTCAACTTCAAACGAGTCTGGAATGAAGCCACAAGTTGTTTTCAACTTCAATCTAGTCAATAATGAAGCTACAAGTTGTTTCCGGGTTCAAACGAGTCAAGAATGAAACTACAAGTTGATTCCAATTTCAAACAACTGAAAATGAAGCTACAAGTTGTTTTCAACTTCAAAAGAGTCTGGAATGAAGCTACAAGTTGTTTCCAACTTCAATCTAGTCAATAATGAAGCTACAAGTTGTGTTCGGGCTCAAACGAGTCAATAATGAAACTACATGTTGATCCAATTTCAAACAACCGAAAATGAAGCTACAAGTTGCTTTCAACTTCAAACGAGTCTGGAATGAAGCCACAAGTTATTTCCAACTTCAATCTAGTCAATAATGAAGCTACAAGTTGTTTCCGGGCTCAAACGAGTCAAGAATGGAACTACAAGTTGATTCCAATTTCAAACAACTGAAAATGAAGCTACAAGTTGTTTTCAACTTTGAAAGAGTCTTGAATGAAACCACAAGTTGTTTCCAACCTCAATCTAGTCAATAATGAAGCTACAAGTTGTTTTTGGTTTCAAACGAGTCAAGAATGAAACTACAAGTTGATTCCAATTTCAAACAACTGAAAATGAAGCTACAAGTTGTTTTCAACTTCAAAAGAGTCTGGAATGAAGCTACAAGTTGTTTCCAACTTCAATCTAGTCAATAATGAAGCTACAAGTTGTGTTCCAGCTCAAACGAGTCAATAATGAAACTACATGTTGATCCAATTTCAAACAACCGAAAATGAAGCTACAAGTTGCTTTCAACTTCAAACGAGTCTGGAATGAAGCCACAAGTTGTTTTCAACTTCAATCTAGTCAATAATGAAGCTACAAGTTGTTTCCGGGCTCAAACGAGTCAAGAATGGAACTACAAGTTGATTCCAATTTCAAACAACTGAAAATGAAGCTACAAATTGTTTTCAACTTTAAAAGAGTCTGGAATGAAACCACAAGTTGTTTCCAACCTCAATCTAGTCAATAATGAAGCTACAAGTTGTTTCCGGGTTCAAACGAGTCAAGAATGAAACTACAAGTTGATTCTGTTAGGTCCAGAAACGATTGTAGAAGGGGGGGTTGAATACAATCGTCACTAAAAAATCGCGGCGGAATAATCTGATTTGAATTAAACTTTTAATCAGATATTAATTAATTAATATAACAATGTTTTAAGTCGTTATATAATTAATAAGGTTCGTTTTAATGTCCACTAAAGTTCGTAGAATAAATTCGACAGGATGTATTCTAGTTTAGTGATTAAAACAACCGAGTGATCAAAGCACAGAAAACTGTGGATATAACAATTGCAAGTTACAAACAACTTGAAAGCTTTTACAATGCTTGAACAACATACAAATGAAGAAGTGAAGCCATATTTATAGGCAAATCACTTGGATCTAGGTATGACATTGAAAGGAATGACTTTCTAGCTTAGGAATGACTTAAAACAACAAAGCCATGCCAAACAAGGAGAAGGAATGACATTTTAAGAGAAAGCCATACTGAAAAACTCGGTATGACTTAATCTGACTTGGCCACTAAGTCATTCGGTATGACTTTTAACACAAAAGCCATTCTGATCACTTCGGTATGACTTTTCTAAGTCATAATCACTCAAGTCATACACACAACTAAGAATCCCTGAATCAAAGACACGGTATGACATTATTATGTCATAGCAGTGCAAGCCATATGCAAGCAATCGGTATGACATTGAACCAGAATGTCATACCGAATGGAATGTATACTCAACTGTCATCAGAATGACTTTTTCAAGTCATTTCTGAGAAAGTCTAGAAGCAGGGCACGGTATGACATTATTAAATAATGTCATACCGAGTCATGTGATGCATTTATCAGTTTAAATAAAGTATATAAATATTAGATAATTACCCACTTAATTATATTAATTATATAAATTCATAAATTAAATTAATTCGAAGGTGAATTAATTTAATAAATAAATTATACAACCAATTTAATTATTTTGATTAGTGAGATAATTAAATAAATACTTATAAAATGTATATCTTCATCAGCAGAGACTTCCGGCATGATTAAACTTTGTAGATCTTTGTCTTGATCGAACGGCCACTTGTAGTTGATGCAGAATACTTAATTAGAGTAGCTGACACACAAATGTACTGTCTGGTTCATCTGAATCAAGCTGAATTAAATATTCTTTATCAAATAAACATTTGAGATGTGGCTTGTTCGTCGATTCTTTGTCTTCGTAGTTCTTCTTCATTAGTAACAATAGTATGGAATCTTCTGAATAAGTAAAGTATTAAAACTTTATACCTTCTGGACTTCTGGACGTGCTACAAAAGATTATTTGTACACTGAGGCTTGAACATATTAATGAACTTCTTCCAGTGGTGTGCAGCAGCATCCTGAAATTCTTCAGACATATAATTTCAATAAATCACTTGACGTTCTTCGTACGGATTCCTTCAACAGTACTTGCTATTTACCTTGCTTTCTTATCAGAGTTGAGTTGGTACCTCTTTAATTACAAATAGGCTAAACATATGCCTTTCAATCTCCCCCTATTTGTTTGTTAACATAACATGCAAATTATCGAGAGGATAACTCAACTAACTGATAAGACAAAGGATTAAACATGAATTGTAAATAGCAAAACGTTTCTGGTATTTCATTAAACATTCACCAGAATTCAAAAGATTACATTAGATTACAAAAGGATGTTCTTATTGAACATATATTACAAATCCCTAATGAATCTAAAGATCAACTTCTCCTTCTTCGATATCAGAAGTGTGAAGGATAGGAGTTGATGGTTCTTCCCTGGTTGGCACTTCAGATGTAGTGGATTCACCACGCTTCTTTCGTTCCTTTGCCAGAGCCAGTTGATGAAGTACTTCCAAATCCACAGGGTCTTCGCGGAAGTCTGATGGCTGAGATTTTGTAACATTTTTCATCCTTCGAAAGTACTGAGCAACATTCTTTCGAGTGCAGTAAGCAAGAATCACATCATCAGCATCAGACTTAGCTTTAGAAGCAAAGCCCTTGGTTCTTAAAAGAGTGGAGGCAAGAGCAAGTTGTTTAGCTGGATACTTTGGCAAGGCTTCTTCGTTGAGATAGACAGTGCTGAAGATCTCCTTGTGAACGAACTTAACACAGTAAGGATTCCTGACAACCTGAGGACTGTTGAATATAGCTTGTTCCAGCAGTTTGTCACGAAGGAGTTCATTCAGGTTGGAGCTTCGCCTAACCTTGTTTCGAAGCACCCAGAGCTCAGATACAGAGAATGATTTCAGAGATTCGACGGATAGTCTGAAAGAACCATTCCTCTGTGTATAGACAATTAGCTCCCATTGCTCTAGCAAATTGTTGACCCCCACAGTCACATAATTTAGTTCCAAAGCAAAGGCATGCATAAAGACATCCTCGTCAGGGTTTACCTCTCTAAGATCATAGATCAGAGATAAGAACTTTTTGTCGTCGAAAGGCTCCCTTTGAGGTCCATTAAAGATTCTTCTTGCAATGTCCCAGCTTTTTCCTTCTTTCCTCCTTATATCAAGATTCTTCTGCTTGATTGCAGCATCATAGATTTTCTGTTTCTCGATCTTGATTTGTTCTTCTGTGATCAACTTGTCCTCTAGAAGTTTTTGGAAATCACGAAGCTTACGCTTCCTAGCTTCATTTTCAGCTTTGAACTTCCGGACATTCTCCTCATGTTCTAGGTCAACAGGTTCTTCATCCTGAAACAAATAACCCTCATCAAATTTACCTTCTTCTTCTTCTGCTTGACGATAGGTGATAAGTGGTATTTATACACACTTATAGGCCTTCATTTCCACTTAAATTGGTTGGTTGTACTTAAGTGTTTAGTGTCTTTTGATGTGTTTTTAGTGTTTTTCTGTGCAGGTCACGAGTTGAGGTGATGAAGTGATTTTCTATCATTTTAGGTTGTTTTTGGTGCATTATTTGAAAGAATAGAGAATTGTGGATTCATCACGACTTGGGATTTTGTGGGTACATCTTCTACAAACCCTCACGAGAACACACTCGTCCACTAGAGCTATCTAGGGGTTTAAAGGGCTTGTTGCATGTGCTAAATGCAACCGTGATCACCTACGGAAGTGGTACTAGAGCGAGGAAGGACATGCACGCGAGAACGAGCTGAAAAACGAAGAATAGGGCTGCCAGTGGCAGACAGTAGCGCGCCCGCGCTAACCTCTAGCGCGCCCGCGCTACCTACTGCTGCCACTAGCGCGCCTGCGCCCTCCAGAAGTGCTCCGGGCCGATTTTTACAGCTTTTCTGATGGATTTTCGCAGCGGACGAGGCCTGGTTGACTTAGTCAAAGCATTTTAATTTCTCAAGTGTAAAAACCCTAGCCTCGAAGTAGTTTTAGATCGTAGAATATCGGATTATAGTTTTATCAGTTTTTCTCTTGTAATCAAGCACATTATCAGTTTTGTATTGGATCGTTCTTCGCGAGGAAGTGACAGTTTCGAGCGAGATCGTGAACATCAAATCTGTAACGTTGTGTCTTTATTATTAATTCAAGTACTTTTATTCCGTTTAATTCTCGTCTTTTATTTATCATGTTTTTGTTAGAACCCATGATGTCGATTAGTTCGATTATGAACTAACCGCCTTCATGGGATTCTAATGGACTTATCGATGTAGTCTAGCGAAGAATATTACTTGGTTGATTGTGTGACGTACGTTGATTTCTTTGCATGAGCCGTGCTTATTCTTCTTAGGAGCGTAGCTAACTTCTAAGTTGTTTGTTAATTCTTTCTGAAGCGAGAGTGGATGATTGAATTTAGAACTATGCCATGTAAATATAGGATTATGTGAATGAAACATAATTTGTGGTAGACTTGAACTAATTTTATCACCCTGTGTAATCACGATAGACGACTTGTTATTAAACCTCTCTGCTTACACTACCGCTATAGAGATATAGGGTCTGAGCTTTGTTGGTGTCCATGAGATTTCTGTCTTAATTGCGGATTTTGATTGGTATGATATGTGTGCAACGAGAGTTGGCATGTATTACTTTAGTGTTGTCTGATTAGGATCAACAGTCGCATGTTAATCAGTAATTTCAATTCTAGATGAATTCGATAATGAAGTTAGAATCCCATGTGTTTTCCTATTCTGAATTTGATTAGTAATTTTAGTTATTAGTATAAAAGAAACCATCTTTGTTAATTGTCTTGGCAGTGATAATTGATCATACATTGTTGCATAGGTGCGTATTCTTAATTCACCAGTCTCTGTGGGATCGAACTTAATATATTACTTGTGATCACGTTCGCTTGCGTGTAGATTTTTGCGAACAAGTTTTTGGCGCCGCTGCCGGGGACTCGGTGTTAATTAAGTAGTTTATGTACTTGTCATCAGTGTGCATTAAAATTCACTGACTAGGATTCTTTTCTCTTCTCACTTTTCTTCTTTTCTTTATTTCAGGTACTTGGATCGCGTTTATGCTAACACGTTCTCAAGCTCGTAAAAAAGCAATTGATTCATCTTCATCTTCTTCTTCTGATTCTGAAACAATGACAGAACCTGAAGCACAAACAGACAGTAAGGCATTGAAGGATTTCTCTATGCCAAAGATCGATGATATCCAGTCAAGCATTGTCAGGCCTGCAATCGCAGCCAAAGCCTTTGAAATCAAACCAGGAACTATTCAAATGGTCCAGAACTCGGTACAGTATGGGGGTTCTCCTACTGAAGACCCTAATATGCATATACGTAATTTTATAGAGATCTGTGACACTTTCAAATTTAATGACGTCTCTGATGATGCTGTGAAGCTAAGGCTTTTCCCATTTTCACTGAGAGATAAGGCGAAGGGATGGTTACATTCTTTACCTTCTGGTTCTATTACTACATGGGAAGATCTAGCTCAGAAATTTCTCACTAAATTCTTCCCCATGGCAAAGACTGCTGCACTACGAAATGCTCTATCTCAATTCTCTCAACAATCAGGGGAAACATTCTGTGAAGCATGGGAGCGATATAAGGAGATGCTAAGAAAGTGTCCCCACCATGGCATGCCGGATTGGATGCAAATAAACAGTTTCTATAATGGTCTTGGACCTCAATCCAGACCTATGCTTGATGCTGCTTCTGACGGTGCACTATGGGCTAAAAGTTATGAAGAAGCTTATGATCTTATTGAAATGATGGCTGCTAATGAATATCAGAACCCTACTCAAAGACTTACTCAAGGGAAGGTAGCCGGAATTCTTGATCTGGACGCGTCTACAGCTATAGCAGCTCAACTTAAGGCTCTCACGATGAAAGTCGATTCTCTGGCTCACCAAGGAATTCAACAGCCAATCTCTATTTGCGAATTATGTGCTGGTACTCATGCTACTGATCAGTGTGCCATTTCTAGTGAATCAGCACAATTTGTGAGCAACTTCCAGAGAGGTCAACAGCCTGCTCCAGCTACTTACCATCCTAACAACCGAAATCATCCGAATTTCAGCTAGAGTAATAATCAGAGTTATAATCAGCCTCAACAAGGATTTCAACAGGGACCTAAACAGTATAGTCAGGCTGGGACTTCACAACAGTATGCACCTAAACAGCCATATCACCCTCCAGGATTTCAGAATCATGGGCAAACAACTAACGAAAGGTCTGACATGGAAGAGCTAAGACTCATGTACAAGAGTCAGGCAGTAACTTTAAAAGCCTTGGAGACACAAGTCGGTCAGTTGGCTAACGCTTTATTAAGCAGACCACAGGGGAATCTCCCTAGTGATACAGAGGTACCAGGTAAGAGGGACCCTAAAGAGCAAGTCCAATCCATTACGCTGAGATCTGGAAAAACTACAACAGGGCTTACCTCAACATTAGTACAAGATCAGGATGATGAACCGCAAGAAATTCCAGCAGAACTTCCTTCGAATACAAATGGCATAAAACCTACTGTTGAAATGGACAAGGCTATCCCTACAGCTGCTCCAGTATCAAAGCCATTATATCCACCACCTCCGTTTCCTAGGAGGTTAAAAAAACAGCAGCTGGATAAGCAATTTGGTAAATTCCTTGAAGTTTTCAAAAAACTTCACATCAACATTCTGTTTGCTGAAGCACTCGAGCAAATGCCTAGCTATGCCAAGTTCATGAAGGGTATTCTTTCAAAAAAGCTAAAGCTCGAGGAGTTAGAGACAGTAGCTCTAACAGAGGAATGTAGCGCTGTGCTTCAACAAAAATTACCACCTAAGCTGAAAGACCCGGGAAGCTTTACTATCCCTTGCACTATTGGGAAGTTCTCTTTTGATAAGTGTCTATGCGACTTAGGAGCTAGCATCAATCTGATGCCTCTATCTATCTTCACACAACTTGGCCTGCCAGAGCTCAAGCCGACAAACATGTCTTTACAACTAGCTGATCGTTCGATCACATATCCGAGGGGTATAATTGAAGATGTGCTAGTCAAGGTTGATAAATTAATATTTCCAGCCGATTTCGTGATTCTTGATTTTGAAGAAGACAAGAGAATTCCTATCATCTTGGGTAGACCCTTTTTAGCCACCGGCCAAACTTTGATCGATGTAAAAAAAGGGGAACTTACAATGAGAATACAAGACCAGACGGTCACGTTCAACGTATTCAATGCAATGAAATTACCAACTGATGAGGAATCTTGTTTCAGTATGGATGTACTTGATTCTACGGCAGAAACCAATAGCCAGCGGATTTTGCAGGATGATGTATTGGAAGCAATCCTTACCAATGATGAGGAATTGGATAGTGAAGAAGAATTGGAAGAAATCCATCATCTTAACTCATCACCTTGGCGAAGGAATTTTGAACCACCTGTCGAATCTCTTGGCTTGGGGGAACAAAAGGAAGATCATAAACCATTACAACCATCAGTGATCGAAGCACCTAAACTTGAACTTAAACCGCTACCGGATCACTTGAGGTATGCTTTTCTTGGTGAAAGTTCTACTCTTCCTGTTATTATTGCAGTTAACCTGTCAGGTGAAGAAGAGGAAAAACTTTTGAGGGTGCTAAGGGAATTCAAAACAGCCATTGGGTGGACTATAGCTGATATCAAGGGAATCAGTCCATCCTTTTGTCAACACAAAATCCTCATCGAAGAAGGAAGCAAACCTTCAGTGGAACAACAGAGAAGGTTAAATCCTATCATGAAGGAGGTTGTAAAGAAAGAGATTCTTAAATGGCTCGATGCAGGTATCATATATCCCATTTCAGATAGCTCATGGGTGAGTCCAGTACAATGTGTGCCTAAGAAAGGAGGCATGACAGTAGTAGCCAACGAAAAAGGGGAACTCATCTCAACTAGAACTGTCACTGGTTGGAGAATCTGCATGGATTACAGAAAGCTGAATAAAGCTACAAGGAAGGATCACTTCCCTCTGCCTTTTATTGATCAGATGCTTGACAGGTTGGCTGGTCATGAATTCTATTGCCTGTTGGATGGGTATTCTGGCTATAATCAGATTGCTATTTCTCCGGAGGATCAAGAAAAGACAACCTTTACATGTCCTTATGGTACATTTGCATTCCGAAGAGTACCTTTTGGCTTATGCGGTGCACCAGCCACTTTTCAAAGGTGCATGATGGCAATATTCTCAGAGATGATCGGCATCAATGTGGAGGTATTCATGGATGATTTTTCTGTATTCGGAACATCTTATGACGAATGCCTCACGAATCTGAGAATGGTTCTTAAGCGATGTGTGGAATCTAATCTGATTCTCAATTGGGAAAAATGCCATTTCATGGTGAAAGAAGGAATCATATTGGGACATAAAGTATCTGCCAAGGGACTGGAAGTTGATAAAGCGAAGGTGGAAACAATTAAAAATCTCCCTCCACCACTCTCAGTTAAAGGCATCCGAAGCTTCCTTGGTCATGCAGGTTTCTATCGAAGGTTCATCAAGGACTTCTCAAAAATTTCTAAACCTCTTTGCAATCTGTTAGAGAAAGACATTCCATTCAAATTTGATGAGGAGTGCTTGGAAGCATTTGAAATCTTGAAAAAGAAGTTGACATCAACACCTATCATCACTGCACCTGATTGGAGTAAACCATTCGAATTAATGTGTGATGCCAGTGATTATGATGTAGGAGCTGTACTGGGCCAGCGTACAAGTAATGTGTTTCATGTTATCTATTATGCCAGCAAAACATTAAATGATGCACAATTGAACTACACTACTACTGAAAAAGAACTTCTAGCTATTGTCTTTAGCTTTGAAAAGTTCAGGTCTTATCTTCTTGGAACAAAGGTGGTGGTATACACTGATCATGCAGCCATTCGGTATCTCATTTCAAAGAAGGATTCCAAACCAAGGCTAATTCGTTGGGTTCTATTACTCCAAGAGTTTGATGTAGAAATAAAAGATCGGAAGGGCACAGAAAATCAAGTAGCAGATCATTTATCCCGACTAGAAGATCATAGCAAACAAACTACCGATAACACTCTTATTAATGAATTCTTCCCAGATGAACAGTTGTTTGGAGTTGAGACAGAAGAGCCATGGTTTGCTGACATTGTAAATTATTTAGTAAGTAAGGTCATTCCTCCAGAGTTCTCTTATGCTCAACGCAAGAAATTTCTTCACGATGTGAAATGGTATATTTGGGATGAACCCTTTCTGTTTAAACAAGGAGTCGATCAGATTCTCAGACGGTGTATTCCTAATAATGAAGTTGAGGGAGTTTTGCGCGAGTGCCATTCCACTGGTTATGGGGGCCATTATAGCGGAGAGAAGACATCAAAGAGGGTACTTCAAGCAGGTTTTTACTGGCCAACTCTGTTTAAAGATGCTCATCAGTTCGTGTTGGGTTGCGATCGTTGTCAACGTACAGGTAATATTTCTAGGAGGAATGAAATGCCTCTTAAAATGCTTTTGGAAGTCGAAATATTCGATGTTTGGGGTATTGACTTTATGGGACCGTTCGTTTCGTCTTGCAACAACCAGTATATTCTATTAGCAGTTGATTATGTGTCTAAATGGGTGGAGGTGAAAGCCTTACCTACAAATGATGCCAAGGTAGTCTTGCAATTTCTTCAAAAACAAATCTTTACCCGTTTCGGGGTTCCTAGAGTCATTATCAGTGATGAAGGCTCTCATTTCTGCAATCGGAAATTCACAACCTTGATGACGAGATATAATATCAATCACCGGGTTGCTACTGCTTATCATCCTCAAACAAATGGTCAAGCTGAAGTGTCGAACAGAGAGATCAAACGCATATTAGAGAAGGTGGTTAACCCTTCTAGGAAAGACTGGTCCTTGCGATTAGACGAGGCTGCTTGGGCTTATCGAACAGCTTACAAAACACCGTTGGGTACTTCTCCATTTCAGCTAGTGTTTGGGAAGGCTTGTCACTTACCAGTAGAATTGGAACATAAAGCTTATTGGGCACTAAAGAAGTTGAATTTCGACTTACAGTTAGCTGGAGAGAAACGCATGATTCAACTCAATGAGTTGGAGGAGTTCCGCCTCCGTGCTTATGAAAGTAACAAACTCTACAAAGAGAAGGTGAAAAGATTGCATGATCAGCGGCTGATACAAAAATCTTTTGTGGTAGGACAATTGGTTCTATTGTATAACTCTCGGTTGAAGCTGTTTCCAGGGAAACTCAAGTCACGCTGGTCGGGGCCGTTTACGGTCAAGACGGTATTCCCCCACGGTGCAGTAGAAATCTATGCCAAATCACCGGATGAATCATTTAAAGTTAATGGTCAACGGTTGAAGCCTTACTTTGGCGGAAATGTGAATCGTGAGGTACAAACCACGATTCTTCAATCGGACTCAGATTAATTCTGGACTTCACGTCGAGCTAACGACGTTAAACAAGCGCTTCGTGGGAGGCAACCCACGCATTGGAACCACATTGTACCATTGTAAACCTCAAAAACACAAAAAACGAGAAAAATCAGCCCTGGGTGTCAGACACCAGCGCGCCCGCGCTAGTGTCCAGCGCGCCCGCGCTAAAGTGAACAGCGCGCCCGCGCTACACTTAGCGCGGCCGCGCTACTGACTGCCAGGAGTCCGAAATTTCTCCCAAAAATATTTTATTTTCGTTTTTAAAAGCCCACAATCCTAATTTTGCATGCCTAGCCCGAAATATATCCTCTATAACCCTAACTCAGCTCTCATATCCTTATATAAACACAAAACCCATCTCCAATTCCTATTATAATTCTATAAACCCTAATTATATATACACATCCATACACACAACTACCTCCAAATCTCTCAAACCCACTACACACAATTCTCTTGCAACTCTAAATCTCTATCAATGGCACCCAAAAGAGCCCGAAGATCACAAGGACCAAGCACCCAAGCCCCTACATCTAGCGATTCTTCCTCGATGGGTGAGGTTGAGTTCACCTCCGATGGTGCACGAACCGAGTTTCAACGGCTTATGAATAAGTCGATAGTCAAGGAGAGGGGATTCTTACCCACGGCGGAAGATGGTGAGCTTTTGAACATGATTCAAGAACGGGGTTGGGAGTCGTTTTGCGAGGCTCCGGAGGCGGTTCCCTTGGCTATTATTCGAGAGTTTTATGCTAATGCCAAAGAGAATCGCGATGGGTTCACGGTGGTGCGAGGAATCCGTGTGGATTATAGTGCGGAGGCGATCCGTAGAGTGATTGGGGGGCGTGCCAAGCGCCGTAATGAAGAAGATTGGGTTGTTGAGAGGATCGGGCATGCCAAACGCCGGTTTGATGATGATCCGGTTGATCTTGAGCGGTTAGTGTATGATATGTTTGTGCCGGACACGACTTGGAAGATGACAGCACCTCCTTTGCCGGCACATGTTTCGTTTCCAGCAGCCGCGTTGAACCGGTATGCGAAGGCGTGGAACGCCTTCATCTGTGCTAACATCATGCCATCTTCACATGGGCATGAAGTGACAGTGGATAGAGCTATTCTGCTCTTTGGGATTGTCTCGGGCAAGTATATTGATCTGGGACATGTTATTCATCAGGGGATTCTGAGGTTCTTACAGGGAGGAACCACTGGTGCCATTCCATATGGCACAATTGTGACGAAGCTCTGTCGATCAAGTGGTGTTCGTTGGCCAGCCAACGAGCAATTACAGTTGCCAGCAACACTTATTGATCATTCGGCGATCAGTCGGATGACAGAGTGGGATGGAGGAGTTCCCCACCCTCGAGGCCTAGGATACATATATGATGAGATGCCAGGGGGACGTCCAGCATTTGTTAGGAGGGAGCAGACTAGAGCTTCTGGAGCGGGTACTTCACAGACGGAGAGGAGCTCCGAACCGATGGGAGATGTTCATTATCGCCGATTAGCGAGACGGATGGACGCCATGCATGACATCCACCAGAGGTTTGCGTTTGACTTGACACAGGCTCTAGGTAGTGCTTTCCAGGCACAGGGGGTCACAGTTCAGTGGCCAGTATTCGGAGCAGGGATGCAGTATCCTCCACCTGATTCACCTCCAGTGGAGGAGGGGGAGGACTCGGACTCCGAGTAGGTATGTGGGTGCTCTAGCCTTTTTATCACTTTCAATGGGGACATTGAAAATTTTAAGTTTGGGGGTGGTAATCTAAGGAAGAGCATGTTATTTTATTTTGTTTACTATTGCATGTGTTAGTTAGTTCATGTAGTTCACGTTTTTTTTATTATTTTGCCTTGATTATTTCTCACGTTTTTTTTTTATTATTTTATTCAATTTTTTTTTTATTTTACATGTTTAGTGGTAATTGTCGTAGTTAGTATCACGAGCATTTGCATGAATTATGAAGTTAAGCCAAGTTAATTGCCTATGATGAGCTATGTGCGTAGTTCTTGATTAGTAGTTTCAATTGCAATGCTAGGTTAGTACTTGGAAATTGCTTGTGTTGGAAATTGTAATTCACATATGTTCTTGAGATAGGATTTAGACGAAATTCCATGAATTCTAGGATTGAATTGAGCACCCTTCAGCTTAGGTCTGTAAATCTTAAGTTTGGGGGAACTGAGGAGTAGATATACCTTTCTAGAAAAAAAAAATATATAGAAAAAAAAAAGGAAAAAAAATAGTAGTAAATAAATTCACAAAAAAAAAATAAGTGGTAGAATTAACTAGGTTGAGCTCATTAGTACTCGAGCAATTAAGTCTGAGGGGACTTTGTGCCTAACAACCTAAAGCCCTTCGTGGTTTGGGATTGTTGACCCAACGCTCGCTACATGGGTACTAGTGCATAAATCTTTAGGGATCTCAACCATTGCACGGTTAAATAAACCACTAGAATAAGGTGAATAATTGGTGTGTGAAGTCTTGAGGTGTTCGTGACGCATTTACACTGCGAAGCGCTCTGACCTTAGACCGAGCAATTAATCACCAATAAAAAGAAAAAAATAAAATAAAAAATATATAGTGAATAAAATAGAAGGGTGTGGACATTCTTTGGGACCTTGGCTTTTAGTTGGACTTGAGTGACGGGGTGTTAGTTTTAAACTTTTACGATTCTTGATTGGGGATTCTGTGGGAGTAGTAGTTTTTGTCTTGTCTCAATATAAGAGCATGCTTGCACACATTGGCACTCCACACTTGTAAATGGAAGAGTAATTGACTTGGTAGCGAGAGAAGTGAAATTCGAGAACATTAGCACAATCTGAGGTATTATAATTGGCAAGGCAATTACTTCATAGTTTACTCATTCATCACGTAGTTGCATTCATGCATTGCATTGTATTATTGTATAGTGTCGTTGACGCTTGAGGACAAGCTTCAGTTTAAGTTTGGGGGTGTGATAAGTGGTATTTATACACACTTATAGGCCTTCATTTCCACTTAAATTGGTTGGTTGTACTTAAGTGTTTAGTGTCTTTTGATGTGTTTTTAGTGTTTTTCTGTGCAGGTCACGAGTTGAGGTGATGAAGTGATTTTCTATCATTTTAGGTTGTTTTTGGTGCATTATTTGCAAGAATAGAGAATTGTGGATTCATCACGACTTGGGATTTTGTGGGTACATCTTCTACAAACCCTCACGAGAACACACTCGTCCACTAGAGCTATCTAGGGTTTAAAGGGCTTGTTGCATGTGCTAAATGCAACCGTGATCACCTACGGAAGTGGTACTAGAGCGAGGAAGGACATGCACGCGAGAACGAGCTGAAAAACGAAGAATAGGGCTGCCAGTGGCAGACAGTAGCGCGCCCGCGCTAACCTCTAGCGCGCCCGCGCTACCTACTGCTGCCACTAGCGCACCTGCGCTAGTTTAGCGCGGCCGCGCCCTCCAGAAGTGCTCCGGGCCGATTTTTACAGCTTTTCTGATGGATTTTCGCAGCGGACGAGGCCCGGTTGACTTAGTCAAAGCATTTTAATTTCTCAAGTGTAAAAACCCTAGCCTCGAAGTAGTTTTAGATCGTAGAATATCGGATTATAGTTTTATCAGTTTTTCTCTTGTAATCAAGCACATTATCAGTTTTGTATTGGATCGTTCTTCGCGAGGAAGTGACAGTTTCGAGCGAGATCGTGAACATCAAATCTGTAACGTTGTGTCTTTATTATTAATTCAAGTACTTTTATTCCGTTTAATTCTCGTCTTTTATTTATCATGTTTTTGTTAGAACCCATGATGTCGATTAGTTCGATTATGAACTAACCGCCTTCATGGGATTCTAATGGACTTATCGATGTAGTCTAGCGAAGAATATTACTTGGTTGATTGTGACGTACGTTGATTTCTTTGCATGAGCCGTGCTTATTCTTCTTAGGAGCGTAGCTAACTTCTAAGTTGTTTGTTAATTCTTTCTGAAGCGAGAGTGGATGATTGAATTTAGAACTATGCCATGTAAACATAGGATTATGTGAATGAAACATAATTTGTGGTAGACTTGAACTAATTTTATCACCCTGTGTAATCACGATAGACGACTTGTTATTAAACCTCTCTGCTTACACTACCGCTATAGAGATATAGGGTCTGAGCTTTGTTGGTGTCCATGAGATTTCTGTCTTAATTGCGGATTTTGATTGGTATGATATGTGTGCAATGAGAGTTGGCATGTATTACTTTAGTGTTGTCTGATTAGGATCAACAGTCGCATGTTAATCAGTAATTTCAATTCTAGATGAATTCGATAATGAAGTTAGAATCCCATGTGTTTTCCTATTCTGAATTTGATTAGTAATTTTAGTTATTAGTATAAAAGAAACCATCTTTGTTAATTGTCTTGGCAGTGATAATTGATCATACATTGTTGCATAGGTGCGTATTCTTAATTCACCAGTCTCTGTGGGATCGAACTTAATATATTACTTGTGATCACGTGCGCTTGCGTGTAGATTTTTGCGAACAATAGGTAGCATCGAAGATGTCATCATCATCCATATCCTGTGGATAGTCATCATAACTATCAGAATTGAAAACATTGTCGGACTGATGTAACGGTTCTTTGCCTTTAGACTTATGAGTTTCTTTGTCGGGGGCAGATCCAGAAGTGGTATTATCCTTGTTGCTTTGATTTGAGCTATTGCCTCTATCATCCCTGTCACCTTTGTCTCTATTCTCCCCCTTAGTTGAGGGATCCTCTCCGGAGGGTTGATCATCAGACTTGTTGGAGTTCCTGAGGAGTTGATCTAGTTTACTGTCGATGGTCTCAAATTTGGACATGTAAAGCTCATGATTAGACCTCATTTCAACAGCTAACTCATGGATTTCCTCTTTAAGCTCATCCCTGTAAGAACTGGATGGCCTCTCCTCAGCTTTCTGTTCCAGGGTCACCAACTGTGCACCCTTGAGCTTCTCGTTCTCAGCAATCATTCTGGCAAGCTCAGCTCTTAGCTTTGCCATTTGTTCCTCAAACAAAGCAGGGTTAGTGTGTGCACTCACCTCACGTATACTCAAAGCTGTTTCACTAGCCTCACGTGCATGTGTATCGCTCGGTGTTTGCCTTACATCACTCTGTTCAGTCACTCTTCCCGCTGTACCTGTATATACTACCAATGTCCCCTGAGATGGGTTCAAAGGTAGTGGAGGAACAAATTGTCCTCCGGACGCCTGTGAGGGCAGATTAACTTGCACGCTGCCAAGTTCCGCCTGATCAGAAAAGAAAGGGTGATCAGCAAAGTTTTCATATATAATACATTGATTTTGAAAATCTATGCACTCAGTAAACATAGTAACCTGTGAATCTGTTTGGGCTGGCACTAGCGTGAGTGCTAGCGCAGTGCTTGACTCTGTACAGATTACCGCGGCCGGACGGTCAATTTCAATGGCCACATCCTGTAGAGAGAATGGGTCCAGAGACTACTTATCTGCCATTTCAAAATCTGAGCCTTGTTGGGAAGGCACAGATGAGGCTACAGTTGTCTCCAACGCTTCCACCCTTTGCTTCTTTGAGGGAGACAGAGCTGTGGGTTGACTCATTAAACTACTCGAACTCCGTTTCCTCGCAACTTTACGAACAGGTTGCATTGAAGTGTTGGTTGATGTGTTTGGAGAAACGAGAGTTTGTTGAATTGAATCGTCAGCTAGGTTATGAACCTGTGTGTTGTCAGGTTCATTGCTGGTAGGCTGGAAAACAAAATCAAGGTCACAAACAAGATCACAACCATAATCTGACGTATCAACATTAAAATTAGATGAGAAGTTAGTAAGTACCTGAGCTACCTGTAGGTCCTGACGGAAGGACTGCAGCTCCGGGTTGATAGGAGAGTCAGAGTGTAAGTCTAAATGTAAAGACAACCCTATCTGTTACATAGGGATGATAACTCAACAATAGAACAGGACAAGTAAATAACACTACGCCTGCACCGGAATCGGAAGATACGAAGACAAAGGTTGAAGAAGCCATCTACAGTCTTGAAGGAATAAGTTCACTGGAAGAAGTTCATTAATATGTTCATGCCTCAGTGAAGAATAAAGATTGAAGTATTCAAGATTGTGGAAGCAATGAAGATGTTGTCCAAGTACTCGAAAGATTTCAGTGCAACCCCTGAAGCAAGATATTTCTATATATCTTGGTTGGTTATTTATAATCAACAAACTGAAGCATAAACTAACCCGGAACCGACTGATCAATGTTTGCTGACAAAGAAGGTACAATGTGTGACTTCAGTGTTAGTCGCTTGTGAACCAGACCAGTGCACTAAGCGTCAGCACATACGGAGTTTGCAAAGTATTTATCAATCGAAGAATTGATCAAGTCATAACAAGTCATTTGTTCCAAACTCAAGCAAAGCCAAATGCCTAGCCTCTGCAAAGTCTCTGCTCATATCAGGTGACCTATCTTTTATATGTGTGCACTTATATATTTGCATATGTACAAATATATTTATATATATGTATATATGTATATTTAATTAAATATAATATATATAATATATATGTATATATGTTTTTTAAACATATGTATATGTATATTTATATGTATATATATTTAAATAAATATATATGTATATAATATATGTATTTATATTTTACATAAACATTTATATATTTAAGTGTATATATATATTATATTATGTGCATAAATATATCTATATTTAGAGAGAGTTATATATATCTTTATATATATATTTATATTTATATTTACACATAGTTATATGTATATTATATATATTTAAATATATGAGAATATATTTAAATATATGTGTATATATATGTTACTATATGTTTATATAAATATTATATATATGTATATATTTATATATACTTTTCTTTATATATATTTATGTTTATATTTATATTTATAAATAACTATATATATCTCTATATATATTTATATATATATATTTACATTTGTATTTACATATAATTATATATTATATATATTTAAATATATGAGAATATATTTAAATATATATACATATATTATTATATGTTCATATAAATAAAATATATATGTGTGTATATATTTATATATACTTTTATTTATTAATATAATAACAACATAATATATTATATTATATATATTATGCATGCATGTGATGATGTCAGGTGTCTAGGGCATTCTAGGGTTTGCATGTGCATCTAGGGTTTCACTCAACAGAGACACAGGAGGCTACTGGATGGCGCCATTTAATTCTCTACAGTGGAGAAGATTGATGGCGCAAGTTTCATGTTATGTGAATATTCTAAGGCAACACAGAGACATCCCTGGGAAGCGCAAGTTGGTTAAAACCTAACCAGGAGTGATAACAGCCATGGATGTTGTATATGGAAGCGCAACTTTGCGTTGAGGAGAGATAACAGGGGAGGTTGCTCATTGTTGGCGCAAGTTCACCTTGCTGGAATATTGTCTAAGTCATTCACATGACTTATACTGTGAACAAGCGCAAGTTTGGACTCAGTGGCGCAAGGTTAGGTCAAGCGCAACATTTGACCATTCCTGGTCAATTGTTGCGCCTCTGACTCTAACGTCCCTCGGCGCAACTTCATCTCCATCCTAATTTATTCTAAGTCTGTACAGGGAAGCACTGTGTAGCGCAGCATTTGACCATACACAAGCGCAACATTTGACCTTCTCTTTCCAGGCGCAAGTTTAAATACTTGAATATTTTCTAAGTGTTTCACATACAGTGAAGTACTCTGGTGGCGCAAGTTTGGCTTTATGGACTTAACCAGGGTTAGTTAGTGACAAGTCTATAAATACCCATGGATTTTGTTATCATTTGTAACACTCTCCACCACCTTTATGGTGGAATGGCTTTGTGCCTTTGCACACTACTACACACAAATAAACTATAGCTTAGCTTTGTATTATATATATATTTAGAAGCTAGGGTTTGTGAGTGTAAGTAGTAGTAGCCATTGTAGCCAACCTTCGGGTTTGGATTTATAGCACCTTCGAGGTATTTATCAATATACAGATATACCTTGGAAAATATTGTGTGTTGGTTTAATATTTTAATATCCTCAGAAACCGACCCAATAAATATCCGGAACACGAAACCCATTACAGGACTGCAATTTATTTATCCGCAAGATTCGAAAGAATTTTAAATTGTAGTGAGTATCGTATTCAACCCCCCCTTCTACGATACTTTGGACCTAACAATTGGTATCAGAGCGAGGTTGATTGATATACAAATCAGGATCCTTATCGTACGGAAAATCAAGAACCTAGCTTTTGATATTTGATTAGGGGAAATGTTCTTCCGGTTTGTGTTGCTGAATTTGTCCGTAGGCCTAAGCAAAGATTATCCGTCGGATACTGAACTTTGGACCGGGACTTATAAATTTATACTTTAAATTTTAATAAGTTTATTTTATAAATTTGATTCAATTTATTTTAAACTTATTAATTGAGTTTATTATGAATTAATTGAATTTATTTTATGAACTTAATTAAATTTATTTTATAAACCTTATCAAATTCATTTAATAAATTTGTTCAAATTTATTTTAGACTTGTAAAGTTTACTCTTAGACTTTATTAAGTTTATCATAAATTTTATAAATTTATTATTTAAATTTTATAGTTTATAATTTATATTTAAGTTAAAATATAAAATATGAATTTAAGAGGATTTAACTGATTATGGATATAAGTTCAAGTTCAACGGTTCAATTTAATTTGTTCTGGAAGCTATGATTTAATTGGAGACGAGACACTTGAATATATTCAAAAATTAAATTTATTTAATAAATTTTAATATATTTACTAAATGAATTTGAAATAAATTTGTTCTAAACTTATTCAGTTTATTATAAATTTATTTGAATTTATTTTTTAAATATAATTAAATTTATTTTATAGATTTGACTAAGTTTATTTTATACTTTATTTTCTTTTATCTTTTAAAGCTTATTTTTAAATTTATTTTCTTTATAATTTAAACTTAGTTTAAATAATCAAGTGTCCCGTAACCTTTTTAATTATTCTACTCCAAGACAAATCAGATTGACATTTAGTTGAGACAGATCAGGCTGACAGATTACAAGACAAACACCGGGCTTTCAAATACCAGATTCTCAGAACCGGTAATGGAAGTACATTGATGACCCAATCCAATTGATTTCTCAAAGGATTATTAGAAGCAGTTTTCTATGTTCGACAAAGCTGATTGTGATTCGAAGAAGATTCTATTGAAGACTAATTTGGTACTACTAAAAGTGGATTTTGAAGAAGGTACTTCAGGCCTTGATCTGAGTAATTACTCCTACTTGTTTATCAGATTACCAGATCAGGATGGGAACTTGTTTTATGTGTTGAGTGCATCTTCCCAGGGCTCGGAATATCAACTTTGAATGGCACCACTGGTATTAGGAAAAGAGAAGTTTTTTTACGGATGAATCTTCAAGGATTTCAATCTAACTCAGTGATTCAGGGATATACAATTACCTAGTGAATTGTACCAATGCTAAATCTATCTGGAATCAGCTGAGATCAAAGACAGAGAACTGTGGAGGTTTAAGGATATAATTATCGAGTTACTACCGCACCAAATCAGTTTCGTGCATTAATGTCAGAGCCTTAAGATTGAACAGAAGAGTTTGTAACTACTGAATTTGAGGAAGCTCAAGTCGACGAAAGTTAACACTTTTGAAGAATGTGAGGACAGAACTTCAAGGATTAGCATAACATTGTCTGAGAGGTTTAGTCATGTCATATTCAGATGGAATCCACTGGTTTCAAGTGGTGACTCTTCAGGGTTCAGTTCAAGGAGGTTGTTTTCAAAACTGAGTTGGTCAATACACACAATATTGATTGGTATCTTTAGCAAAGAAGGGTTGTTATATATATTGAAGCCTCGACAAACAAGGATGATAGGGCTTGTCTGAAATTCAAGTGGATGTTTTAAAAGAAGCATTACAACAAGTTCTTATGCTATTTTAGGAAAGGTGTGAGATGGATCAGTTGTTGATGAGAAGGATGATTATGGTTATCTGGCTATCCCAGCATTCTCTGAAGATGACTCACCTCGTACTTCTCAGGTACGAATTCTTTCTAACTATGCAATACTTATTTCTTTATTTAAAGCATGTTATAAATCTTCGAGTAGAATTGTTTAACACACAAGCACAAGCATGATAGCATCACAATAGATAATGTTAAACTAGTATGCTAGATGACTATTCTGGTAACTAGGACTGATGATAATCTTGTGCATGTGTCTTTAGCAGATTCTTAACATGTGTATGAATATTTAGGATTTGATTATTTGCAATGGTGAGATTAGAAGCTTTCCTTTGGAACACGACTCTTAGTTTTAGGGGTTATGATCCTAGCATATATAACTTTGTTAAAACACTTACTTGCAGAATCCCTAGTACAACTAGATTTGCTTATGTTATCTTAATTGTTTGTTAAGGATTTTATTTTGTTCTATAATGGAATGTCTACCTTGTGTCAGTAGAAATTTTAGAACTTCATGTTAGATCTAAAACTGACTTAGGTAATAGAGATATTATAATGCCATATAACAACAGATTGGAATCAGATCCTTATGCTCTTAGAAGATTATTGAATATATGTAATTCTACTTTATACCTGTTGCACTTGTGTTAATTGGTTTAAGTAGAGAGTACTGAATCTTCTGAATTGCATAACTGCCTGTCTTGCTCTTGTCTTATCTTTGATTGTTTGCCATGTGTATTCAACATCATGTCTGCTTATTTTCATGTCATGAATGCATTTCTTTGTACTTGCATTGAATTTAAAAAAGTATGTTTGAGAATCACATTAGGGCAATGTCTAGATAAGAATTAGCATGTTAAGGTTGCTTCTGTTGTTACCATTGTTAAAGAAAAATCTCTAATCCATCAGGACCCAGTTATGATTGGGGACCATAGAACTCTTTCCATTTGTGATTGCAGGTTACATATGTTCCATATGATTTTTGGTGCACTCTGTTTGCTGAGTAGCTGAAATCATATATTCACCAAAAGTACCCTGTTAGCAAATGTGATCATGTGACCAGTTCCGTCAATAATCTTTGAAAGATGACAACAAAGATTCTCTTGCGGGACATGCCTGTTTTCCTGGAATGTCATCATGGAAGCATATCTTTCTTGGAAGAGTCAAAGCACACAAATTCCTAGTATCAGACTGTTCTCTAACAAATGACAGTATGTCAGTTCATGGAATAGTGTTTTATCTCAAATCAGGAAGGATGTGAATTTTGCTCGTAGCTAATATGGAACTTCAACTGAAGATGGAGTGAACTGTTTTGATAGTGAAGCCTCATCAGATGAGTATTAGCTATGGCACTTGAAGCTCTCGCACTTGTATGTCAAAACAAGGAGCTCTTTCTATTCGTAAGAAGAGAATTGGTGAGAGGACTACCTCATCTGGAATTCAATATGGATGAAGCTCATGAGGTATGTCAATAGGGAAGTCGAAGGAGCATCGCACAGAAGCAAAGATATGACTAACATTACTGAGCCGCTTCAGATGATACGTATGGATTTCTACGGATCAGCTAATGTCATATCTGCAAACAAAGCTAGATATCTTTTTGCGATGATCATTGACTGCTCTAGATTCTTTCGTGTTGTTCGTATGTGTTCGAAGGATGAGACGTCACATATGAAGGTTGATCAAGAGGAACCCTGATCATTAATAAATCCAGAAAGAAACAATTCTTGGCAGTGGCCAATCAGAAGCAAACACTAACTCTTGGTATGTGTTTGGAGGAAAATGCCTCTTTGCAAGTCTTGCATTTGAAGCTCAAAGCATATTTTCCTCGGCTACTCAATGGAGTCTACAGTCTACAGGGTGATTGTGATTAATCAACAGAAGGTGATTGTAAGTCCGGACAGGACATTGAACGACACTTTGCTCCAAGCTGTTAAAGGTGATATCATTGGTATTATAATGATTCAGATCCAAGCAGAATCTCTTTGCAAGGATAAGGATTATTAAGGAGATCCCAGCAACAGCTTAGGGGGAGCATTTGGTGGATCCACTAGTCAAACTCAACACCACATTGAAGATGAACAGGACATATCAAGAACGTATCTGCTTAGACAAAGGGTTTGGAGTCAATATCATTCCCGGGTTCTAGTTCTTAAATGTTCCGAATTGTGAAGTGAAGACTAGGAGAGCTATTGTAAAAAGACGTTATTTCTTTGGGTTTCAATCTTAAGTGAAACTAGAGGAAGATTCAGAAGCTCTTAAAGGGATCCAGATTGAGTGATTGCACATCAAGATGATCTCAATCAGTTTGAAAGCAGATTATGCGGATTCTAATACCTGACCTAAATGACAATCCAATACTTAGTACTTGTCGGGTATTTAGATTCCAACTGGATGTTTTTGGCTCTGTTACGAGGGACAAGCCAATTTGGATGCTTAGGGTTACTACAAAAGAGAAGGTTATGAAGATGATGGAAATGGAATCTTCAAGTTCAAGACTCTACATCTTAGGGGACTCAACGACCTTCATGATTGAACTAATGCACCATTCACGAGACTCGGGTTTAGGATATTACAGTGAGCTAGAAGATGAAGATTCATACAATATTTCAAGGACTTTGCAGTTGCAGATCCAACGGAATTTGTATACCTATTTCTTCACCAGCTCTCTATGAGTTGCTATCCAACACCTGATGATCGTCACAGACATGGTATGACTTCTTACTAGCATATTATCTTAATATCTGTTTGCTAGAGTCATATTTGGTATCCAAATTATTACCTCTTATGATACAAGGCACACACAATACAACTATCTGTGCTGTAATACCATGATTATATTATATGTGGACTAACGTCACTTGTGCAAGATAATTGCTAAGTGAATGCAGATTAGTGATATGATGAGTTTGTTGGAAAGTTGCAATTCTTTATGGTCTACTAGTTAGCCTAAAGAATGATGGCAATAAAAGGAAGTCAAGGATCTTTTGAATATGCGCATTTTGGAAGATTCTAGACCTGCCAAGACTTATGCCAACAACCACTGGACTTCATCAGTACAAGAAAGTAACATCAACTGAAATGTCAAGTCTCAGAGGTATTCAACTTATCACTTTACTTAACTGCAAGTGGATCACATACTATACTTTCTATAAGGTATTACTTCTTTCATGAGCATGTCTATCGTATTTCTTGAATGAATTCATGAGTATTAAATTGTCTATACATAGGACTTGTGAATTTATTTAAAATCCAGTACCTCGTGCTTTTTGCTATTCTATGTGATTGCCATGTTTATTGCTTTGCATGCTTAGATGGTGATTATATGTTTTAGCATGAGCGTTTGTTATTTCAATTATTTAAATTATGTTGCATGACAATTAAGTGACTTATTTGTTCATGATTTAAATGATTAGAGATGACATGAAGCATGACTTAATTATGTTATTTTTCTTGATCTATACCTCTTTAACAATTGGTATCTAGTAGAGAAACTTTGTCATAATCTAGTCGTGATATATTTGTATTTGTGAACATACTTAGGATTATTTTCTAGGTTGAATTCATTTTTATAGGTATAAAATCTGAAGCATGACTTATTTGTTTCTAGACTTGTGACTTGTATCAGTAATTGGTATGTGGTTAGAATCTAGTTAGAATTTAGTCATGATTTACTAGTATTTGTGGAGTTACTTAGATTCTCTCTAGGCTGAATCCATTTGTATTAGTGTATATACTTGAAGCATAACTATTTGTGTTGGATATTTGATGATTTATTAATTGATATTTTATTTCATGTCTAGCTGCATATAGTTGTGATACTTTTAGTGTTAGTGATATTTTTGCATGCTTATATGTAGATCACTAATATTAATTGTTAATATTTTCTGCGAGGAGTTGTGTGAGTTTACTTGTACTTAAATGCTTACATGTATAGGACTTATGAACTTTTCTTCAACTTTCCCTCGGGCTTACGAATATCTTTGTATGATTGTCATGATTTTAGTTGTTATATGCTGATCTGATAATTATATGATATTGCGTAAGTAATTATTATTTTATCTTAGTTAAATTGTGATCCATGACAATTATATGCTTATTTGTTTCATGATTGACTTTGATAGAATAAAAGAAGCATGATTAATTCACGTTTTGAAATATTTAATTGGTATCTCTTTTTGATGCTTTATTGATGTTTTATTTGTGAATTGATTGTGATGTATTGGCACGGGTGAAATATTGTTGCATATTTCTTAAAACCACTAGTGCTAATATATTTTAGGTGTTTAATATTCTGAGTACAAGGGAGACAACCATAATCTTTATTCTGTCTCATATTTATGTTCTGGAGTGGTGAGTTTCTTCAAAGAAATTTTCTTATCATTTGATTTCAACAATTGGTATCCTCTACTCTATTTCATAAATATTTCTTAGAATACTTTGCATCTATACATGTAGCGTCATAGGACGAGACATTGATTATCTTGTATTTGTGTACTTGGTGATCTTTGTCACTTGCAACGTCTGTTTTGACGATGTGCTAGTATGAGGCCTTTTCACTAATTATTTTGGTGAGTGCTTTATACACTGTAGCGCATAAATTTTCTTTTTCCCTTTTTAAAAATTGTAGTGAGAAACAGGAGTCTGTGTCTTTTTCAAAGACAAGTTCATTTAAAACTTTTATGCATAGATTCAGACTCTCGTACTCAAACAAGTTTTTAATGGAAAACTTTGATTCTTTCATCGGTTGTGATTGTCATTCTTTATGAAAATCATTTTTACAATCACAACTGATTCATTTTTCCTCAAAAGATTAAATGCAATTGCTTTCATTCAAAATCATAGATTTTCTAAAATGCATTTATATCTCTTTCTGTTCTTCGGAACTTAATCAGCTTCTTGGCTTTCCTAGATAGTCATAAGGTTGAAAACCAACAATCTTTATCCCAGACTATAAAACCAAATTCAGAACACATCCCGACTTTTCCCCTGGAGTAATAAGGAACTTATTAGACTAGAGGTCAATAAGGGAGAAACTGTACTCGTTGCAGCAAATAAGGATGTGAGGGATAGTGTACCCACAGCTCTACCTCTCAAGGAGAAAAGGTGTTTTCAAACTTGAGGTAACTGTTGCTCATCTGTATTCTCCCAAAAGAATATAGAGCTGAAAAGGCAATAAAACAGTCTCTGGAATCATTCTCTCAACAGGATGAGTCCATTGAAATTCGCTCGTCAGCCAGAGCATCTTGTATTGAGTCAAGCACATCATCAGTAACCACTCTGATGAAGAGCCTAAACAAAAATCTTATGGACACAATACAAGAGAGTGCACAGTAAGGTTAAAGGTTTTGTTCCAGAAGCAACTTCTTCATTCACCATTTTACGGTAAATAAGATGGTTGATGCCTTTACAGGTGTAAGGAGGAAACGAGGATCTCAATTGCCAAATCTCCAGGATTCTCGTCTCCCTCCCCAGATAAGAACAGATCTGGATCCAATCGGAATGGATTTCCTATTTATAGGAGATCGGCAACTCTCTGACTATGAGTCAATTTATTGATGAGTCGGTTGAGGATCGGGGATTTGCGAAACCCCATTGCACCGCCAGTGACCTCTCTTGAAGGGACTATGGTGATTTTCTCATGCAGGTACAGAAGACCATACTTTGAGTGCTGAGAGAAACACTGTGAGCCAAACACTGAGAGTTAAACACTTGGTGAGATTCTGAGAAGAACCAGTGAGATATCAGATTGAGAAATATGTGAGCATGAGTGAGTGCAAACACATAGGAAATTGAGAGGAGTGAAACACTTGTGAGGTACTTATAATAATAATTGGTATCGTAAACTCACAAGTTGTTGAAAGAATTGACGGAAGCAACTACGGTTCATTCCATTTCACGGTGTGAACTTATGGTTGATGATTCTCTTGAATCAAGTGTCTTCACAGACATTGAGGAGGACTTAGGCCTTTGCCATAATTAAGCCTTTGTCTAACCTCTCAGAGCAAACAACTCTGGATCCTTAATTGGATAAGCCACTTAGTGGTTGGCAACTTGTGGACCATGATTCGGATTTATCTGATGAGTCTACAGGGACTGGGAATTACGAACTCCCATTGCACCACCGGTGACCCCCTTTAAGGGTGGCTAAGGTGATTTTCTTGCAGGTACTCAGCATTTTGGAAGCTCAGTATTTGTGTGGAGGGATACACTTACAGAACTCGTGAGTGACACCCTTACCCAAAAACCGAGAGAAAATTGAGTGTTGAGTGATACACCTGCTGAACATTTTAGTGAGACACCCACTAATTACCAAATTTATACCTAAAGACAAAGTGGATGTTGTTACTGGAATGTTAGTTTTTACTCATTACTTTTCCGTTTGGAACCTATTCTTTCAGCATAGGGACCAACCCAATCAAAGTAAACCCTTCTTCTGAACTCTTTCTTCGACCCCAGCTTTAGCGTTGTTTAGTTCTCTATGGGGAGATTATCTTTTGGTACAGGAAGTATTGTACACGTTCCTTGACCTATTTGATACCACATATCCTTGGAGGATTCCACAACTAAGGGGGAGAATATATTTAGGGGGAGAATATATGAAAGGGGGAAGAAAAAGTAAGTTAGCTTTCTTCTATTGTCTACAACTAAGGGGGATTAAACTACTCTTTAGCTGTGTACTACTGAGGGGCAGATTCTTCTTTCAACTAAGGAGGAGGATTGATCTTTCATCTAAGGGGAGACAACTACTTATCACTAAGGGGAACCTGATCAAGGTAACGGGAGGAGAAGTATAAGGTGATACAATTATTCTTCAGTAAGTGGTAGAAAGGAACTTATTCATTACCACTGAAGAATTCAATGAAGCTGCTGATTGTTCTTTGCATAATGGAATGTTTTGAATTCTCTTCAAGACAGACTATGAGGACTTTCAGGCAGGTAAGCAAGAACAAGAGAAATAAAAGTGATATGCACATTTGTTATTTCTATTCATGAAATCTGGAAATGTATTATATGATCCAGAAACTTTGTAGCATTATTTACTAGTCCAGGACTTTACTTTTTCTAGTGTTAGTTGAGTTATCCTCCAGAGGATTTGCTTGTTATGATCAACAAACAAATAGGGGGAGATTGTAAGTCTAAATGTAAAGACAACCCTATCTGTTACATAGGGATGATAACTCAACAATAGAACAGGACAAGTAAATAACACTACGCCTGCACCGGAATCGGAAGATACGAAGACAAAGGTTGAAGAAGCCATCTACAGTCTTGAAGGAATAAGTTCACTGGAAGAAGTTCATTAATATGTTCATGCCTCAGTGAAGAATAAAGATTGAAGTATTCAAGATTGTGGAAGCAATGAAGATGTTGTCCAAGTACTCGAAAGATTTCAGTGCAACCCCTGAAGCAAGATATTTCTATATATCTTGGTTGGTTATTTATAATCAACAAACTGAAGCATAAACTAACCCGGAACCGACTGATCAATGTTTGCTGACAAAGAAGGTACAATGTGTGACTTCAGTGTTAGTCGCTTGTGAACCAGACCAGTGCACTAAGCGTCAGCACATACGGAGTTTGCAAAGTATTTATCAATCGAAGAATTGATCAAGTCATAACAAGTCATTTGTTCCAAACTCAAGCAAAGCCAAATGCCTAGCCTCTGCAAAGTCTCTGCTCATATCAGGTGACCTATCTTTTATATGTGTGCACTTATATATTTGCATATGTACAAATATATTTATATATATGTATATATGTATATTTAATTAAATATAATATATATAATATATATGTATATATGTTTTTTAAACATATGTATATGTATATTTATATGTATATATATTTAAATAAATATATATGTATATAATATATGTATTTATATTTTACATAAACATTTATATATTTAAGTGTATATATATATTATATTATGTGCATAAATATATCTATATTTAGAGAGAGTTATATATATCTTTATATATATATTTATATTTATATTTACACATAGTTATATGTATATTATATATATTTAAATATATGAGAATATATTTAAATATATGTGTATATATATGTTACTATATGTTTATATAAATATTATATATATGTATATATTTATATATACTTTTCTTTATATATATTTATGTTTATATTTATATTTATAAATAACTATATATATCTCTATATATATTTATATATATATATTTACATTTGTATTTACATATAATTATATATTATATATATTTAAATATATGAGAATATATTTAAATATATATACATATATTATTATATGTTCATATAAATAAAATATATATGTGTGTATATATTTATATATACTTTTATTTATTAATATAATAACAACATAATATATTATATTATATATATTATGCATGCATGTGATGATGTCAGGTGTCTAGGGCATTCTAGGGTTTGCATGTGCATCTAGGGTTTCACTCAACAGAGACACAGGAGGCTACTGGATGGCGCCATTTAATTCTCTACAGTGGAGAAGATTGATGGCGCAAGTTTCATGTTATGTGAATATTCTAAGGCAACACAGAGACATCCCTGGGAAGCGCAAGTTGGTTAAAACCTAACCAGGAGTGATAACAGCCATGGATGTTGTATATGGAAGCGCAACTTTGCGTTGAGGAGAGATAACAGGGGAGGTTGCTCATTGTTGGCGCAAGTTCACCTTGCTGGAATATTGTCTAAGTCATTCACATGACTTATACTGTGAACAAGCGCAAGTTTGGACTCAGTGGCGCAAGGTTAGGTCAAGCGCAACATTTGACCATTCCTGGTCAATTGTTGCGCCTCTGACTCTAACGTCCCTCGGCGCAACTTCATCTCCATCCTAATTTATTCTAAGTCTGTACAGGGAAGCACTGTGTAGCGCAGCATTTGACCATACACAAGCGCAACATTTGACCTTCTCTTTCCAGGCGCAAGTTTAAATACTTGAATATTTTCTAAGTGTTTCACATACAGTGAAGTACTCTGGTGGCGCAAGTTTGGCTTTATGGACTTAACCAGGGTTAGTTAGTGACAAGTCTATAAATACCCATGGATTTTGTTATCATTTGTAACACTCTCCACCACCTTTATGGTGGAATGGCTTTGTGCCTTTGCACACTACTACACACAAATAAACTATAGCTTAGCTTTGTATTATATATATATTTAGAAGCTAGGGTTTGTGAGTGTAAGTAGTAGTAGCCATTGTAGCCAACCTTCGGGTTTGGATTTATAGCACCTTCGAGGTATTTATCAATATACAGATATACCTTGGAAAATATTGTGTGTTGGTTTAATATTTTAATATCCTCAGAAACCGACCCAATAAATATCCGGAACACGAAACCCATTACAGGACTGCAATTTATTTATCCGCAAGATTCGAAAGAATTTTAAATTGTAGTGAGTATCGTATTCAACCCCCCCTTCTACGATACTTTGGACCTAACACAGAGGGAAGGGGTTGTGAGGTAGATTGTGTTTGTGGTATGATTTGGGATTGTGTTTGGTGTGGGAGAGGTGCAGATGAAGATGGTTGATGCTCGAAGAGATCATAATCCAAATATTGATCTTCAAATGAAGGGTTAGATTGTCCTTGTTGATGGATAGGTGAGTGATATGATGATTGGTTGGATGAATGGTGTGAAGATTGTGCTTCTTGGGATTGTTGAGGTGAATGCTGTTGTTGTTGTTGTTGTTGTTGAAGTTGTTGTTGATGGTGTTGTGCCGGTTGTTGAATCTGCAGGGGTTGAGGTTCTTGAGGTTGCTGCTGCTGTTGTTGTTGTTGAGGTTGAGGTGGAGGAGCCACTTGAAGTTGATACGGTTGAATAGGAGCATTGAACATTTGTAGCATGTAAGGAGTAGTGACAAGGGGAATAGCTGCAAATTTGTTCTTGTTATCCAACTGAGTCATAAATTTGGTGCAGGCACGAGGAACTTGTGCCACAGGAGAGTTGGAGTAGTGTTCCTTCTCAGCGTCAGTCATCTTATCATTTAGAAACAACATGATAAAGCGAGGATAGAAACAGGAAACCTTTGCGTTCTGTTCAATAGATCTGTTCCTAAGAGGTCCCAACTTGGAAAGAATGGCTTGAAGAATAAGCTTTCCAAAGTTAATCCGACGATTATAAACAATGCTGAACCCAATCTTCTGAAGCAACGAGGTTATTACATTAAAGTTCTTGCGAGTGGTCGGAGCAAACACTTTAGCCAAAGTGTCGAAGAAAAGATCCCACTCAGGCTTCAGATTGCCTTTCAACATTCTAGGCAAATTGATCTCTCCCTGATATAAGATTGTCTCGAAGAAATTGGTGAGTTCAGCTTCAGTAGGGAGTTCAGCAAAATTCTCCCTTGGAAACCCCAAAATCCTATTCACATCATCAGTGCTGATAGTAATCGTACGTCCTCCGTGTATATCTCCAGAAACCCGATGATTATCCAACAAAGTAGTATTCAGGGCTGTCGAGTAGAAGTCCTGAATTGGCTGTATCTGGAGGTCTGCATGAGCTGTAATAGCAGTGCTGACGAGCGACTGGCTATTCAGAAACCGGACCCACGGTCTAAATCGAGCTAAACTAGCCTCGGGGTCAAAGAATCCATTCAAGTTTGTCTCCTCGATAACAAAGCGACCGGCCATTTTTAAAATTAAAAATTGAATTAAGTGAGAATTTTTCAAATAAAATAACAATTTTCAAATTTCTCACAAATTTCAATTAATAATTGAATATTAATTAATTAATTAATTAATAATTCGATTTATATGAGTAAAATCGAATTAAAACTTAATTAATCTGAAAATGGCTTAATCACAGATCCAAACACGGCCTTAATCTCCACTTAACTCAAAAATCCCCAATTTAAGCTATGGAAACCCTAAATTCGAAATCAAGAATAAGGGGTTTCAAATCAGTTGATCCAAATCACCTCAAATCGATCAAAACGGATAATACACTGCCAATGACTCACAAACCCAGTCGAGAATCGTTCGAAATCGGTGATAAAACCCTTGACTCGGTCGAACTCGGTGAACTCAGTGAAATGGGTTTCAAATTTTCCAAAAATCCGGCAGCAATTCGACTTAGAAACACGATTAGGAGTAACCAGCAAGCTTTTTAGGCTTGTATAAATCGTAACCAGCAAGTTTTACAATGAAAACTTGAAAAAGTCGAGCTCAAGAACAATGGCAGTATGCGTGTGTAAGTGAGGGAGATGAAGTGGAGTGCGGTATGGCATTCAAATGATAAGTCATATGGGATTAGAGTAATCAGTATGACTTTCTAAGGAAAAGTCATACCGAGATTGCCAATACGACTTCCAGGGTTGTGCGGTATGACATTTCTCAGCAATGTCATACCGAGAAAGCTAGGTGAGATGATAGCATTCGGTATGACTTTCTTTTGGAAAGTCATACCGCATGATGAAGAGTATGAAGGAAGCAAGGCGGTATGACTTTCTAAAACAAAGTCATACTGAAATTTCAAAACAGATTTAATAAAACAAAATATACATATTATGATTTTTGATTATTTAAAAACAATTAAGTCATACTGAAATTTCAAAACAGATTTAATAAAACAAAATATACATATTATGATTTTTGATTATTTAAAAACAATTAAACCTTTTGCACATTTAATCAAAAATCTAATACACATAATATATAATATATTACACATATATTTTGTAAAATTCAACTTTAATTAAATATAAATACTTATGAATTTAACTTTAATTCATTAAAATGAATTAATTTAAAATCAAATATTTATGCTTAATTAATTTTGAAAAATACAAAATAGATACATATAATTATCTAAATGCATGGAGAATATTACAGGGGAGTATGCAGCACTTAGAAAATTATAGAGATAAATATGAACATGCATAATTACACATAATTTAATCAGATAATTTACAATTAATTCTATAAAATCTAATAAAATAGATATAATTACACAGAAAATTCACAAAAATATATAATAATATATAAAATACATATAAAATATATGCAAAGAGAATCATGGCATATTTAACATCCCTAGCTCACAAACCAACTTAGAGAAAGTGGATTCATCAAGTGGTTTAGTGAAGATGTCTGCAATCTGATCAGTTGTGGGTACGAAATGTAACACCACAGTACCATTCATGACATGTTCTCGAATGAAATGATACCTGATATCTATGTGCTTGGTCCTGGAGTGTTGCACTGGATTGTTTGAAATGGCTATGGCACTGGTGTTGTCACAAAATATTGGAATTTTGTCGACAGACATACCATAATCATTTAATTGGTTTCTGATCCTGAGAATTTGAGCACAGCAACTGCCAGCAGCTATGTACTCAGTTTCAGCAGTAGAAGTGGACACTGAGTGTTGCTTCTTGCTGTACCAGGAAACCAACCGACGTCCTAGAAATTGACAACTTCCAGACGTACTCTTTCTGTCAATCCTGCAACCTGCATAATCAGAATCTGTATAGCCGGTTAAGTCAAAACCAGTATTCTTAGGGTACCAAATACCTAAACCAGGTGTACCCTTAAGATATCTAAAGATTCTTTTGACGGCTATAAGATGTGATTTTTTAGGATCAGCCTGAAACCTAGCACATAAACATGTTGCAAACATAATATCTGGTCTACTAGCAGTGAGATAGAGTAATGAGCCAATCATACCTCGATAGCTTGTGAAATCAACTTTCTTACCAGATTTATCCTGGTCAAGCTTTGTGGCAGTGGCCATGGGTGTCTTTGCCGGTGAACAGTCTTCTAGATTGTACTTTCGAAGAAGATCTCTGACATACTTGGATTGGCAAATGAATATTCCATCTTCCTTTTGGCTTACTTGAAGACCAAGGAAGTAGGACAGCTCACCCATCATACTCATTTCATAATTACTCTGCATTAACTTAGCAAATCTCTTGCACAAGTTATCGTTAGTAGACCCAAATATAATATCATCAACATATATTTGAACAAATATCATATCATTATCATGCAATTTGTAAAAGAGAGTTTTGTCTATGACACCTCTAGTAAATTTATTTTCAATTAAAAATTCAGAGAGGGTGTCATACCATGTCCTTGGTGATTGCTTAAGCCCATAGACAGCTTTGAATAGGAAGTACACAAAATCAGCAAATTCTGGATTTTCAAAGCCAGGGGGCTGTTCCAGATATACTTCTTCTTCTAGCTTTCCATTCAGAAATGCACTTTTCACATCCATCTGATAAACCTTGAAGTTGGAGTGTGCAGCAAATGCAAGAAATATTCTGATGGCTTCAAGACGAGCAACTGGAGCATAGGTTTCATCGTAGTCAATTCCTTCTTCCTGAGAATAACCTTTTGCAACCAGTCTGGCTTTGTTTCTTACAACAATGCCATCACCATCTAACTTGTTACGGAAGACCCATCTAGATCCAATTGTAGACTTTCCTTTTGGTCTTGGAACCAGGGCCCAGACTTCTTGTCTCTCAAATTGATTGAGTTCTTCTTGCATGGCAAGAACCCAATCAGGATCAGCAAGTGCTTTATCTATTTTCTTTGGTTCTAATTGTGAAAGAAAACCAGAGAATAGACATTCGTTTGTCGTAGCACTTCTAGTCCTTACACCAACATCAGGATCACCAATAATCAGATCAAAGGGATGATCTCTGCTCCAAATCCTTTCCCTTGGAAGTTGTGTCCTTGATGATTCAGCAGTATTATCATTAGGCTGATGTGTATGACTAGTTGATCCACCAGCTCCCCCTGAGTTGTTGCCAGGATGACTTGATGATCCACCACTAGCATCAGTGGAATCTCCAGCATTATTGCCATTTCCTCCACCATTGCCTGGATCATTATCATTGTTGCCATCACCTGTTGCAACCTCAGGTGGCACATCATCATCTGAATCAGAATCTGGATAGTTGTCAAACTTCAGAGATTCAGATGGATCAGCAGATTGTAAACTTGGTAGTTTAGTGTCATCAAATGTTACATTGACACTAACTTTCACTGACAGAGTATCAATTACAAAAACTCTATAAGCATTATTTGTATAACCAACAAAAATTGCTTCAGATGCCTTTGGCTCAAACTTGTTCAAGTTCTCTTCACCATCCTTGAGAACATAACACTTGGCTCCAAATACATGAAGATGTTTGACATAAGGCTTCTTGTTGTTATACAGATGAAATGGAGTTTTCATATGATCCTTGTTGATCAAGGTTCTATTCTGGGTATAGCAGGCAGTAGACACAGCTTCAGCCCAAAAGTACAGTGGAAGCTTTGATTCAGCAATCATAGTTCTTGCAGCTTCAATCAGTGTACGATTCTTTCTTTCGACGACTCCATTCTGCTGAGGAGTCCTTGGTGCTGAATACTGCCTTCTAATTCCCTTTTCAGAGTAAAAGTTGATTAGGGTTTGATTCTTGAATTCTGTGCCATTGTCTGACCTTACAGCTTTGACTGGCACACCTTTATCCAATTCAACTAACTTTATATGATCAATCACTGTCAACGGGGTTTCATCCTTAGAAGCCAGGAAGTAAACCCAAGTAAATTTCGAGAAGTCATCCACAATGACTAAGGCATATCTTCCTCCATCAATAGATGCAACAGTCACGGGGCCAAACAGATCCATATGCAACAAATGAAGTGGATCTGTAATGGTATTGATGGTTTTGCCTTTGTGAGATGCTCTCTTCGCTTTTCCTTTCTGACAAGCTTCACAGAGATCATCAGTTGAGAATTCCAGGGAAGGCAAGCCTCTCACTAGATCTCTCTTCACTAGAGAGTTCATGGTTTTGAAGTTGAGGTGTGAGAGCTTCTTATGCCATAACCAACTATCTTCAGCAGACGCTTTGGCGTAGAAACAGTGAACTTCGTTTCCTGGTCCTGAAGACAAATCAGCTACGAATATATTGCCTTTCCTTATGCCACATAGTGAAGGATGCTTATCCTTGATATGTTTAATGATACATATCTCCTTTTCAAAATGAACATAATATCCTTTGTCACAGAATTGACTGACACTCAGGAGATTATGTTGAAGTCCTTCAACTATTGCAATATCTTCTATGATAATCCTTCCAATTTTGTACTTGCCATATCCCACAGTACGACCTTTGCTATTATCAGCAAAACTGACTGTAGGGCCAGCTCCTTCTCTTATGTCTTCCAGCAGGGATTTATTGCCAGTCATGTGCATTGACGCTCCACTGTCAAGCACCCAGGTAACACGAACAATTCCACTGGCACCCTGCAAAAGACATACTGATTAAACCTTCTTTGGGACCCACACTTGATTGGGTCCAGCAAACTTAAAGAATTGATTTCTATCAGGTAATACAACAGAGCCTCTTGGACTGATACTTGGTTCTGATTTGACTGAACTTACTTCCTTAACAACAGCCTTATAAACCTTGGTTTTAGGCTTTGGAACATAAGTCTCCTTCCTCACACGAGGAGGACTAGCAGTCTTTGATCTAGCATGCTTATTGTTTGTGTGTTGTCTAGGAGATGTGTTTTCTTTTATAGCATGCAAATTTCTAAAATAAGCAGACATCATATTGAAAGCACAAGTCATGCAATTATCACCACCACAATATTTATGACATGCATCAAAAACAGGAACAACAGGAATATCAGTCACTGCAGTAGGAACATCAATAGATTCTACTCTAACCTTGTCAACAGATTTAAAGTTCTCAGTAGAATGACATCTATTATCTCTGTTCTTACTGTTCACAAAATTATTAGGCTTGTTGAATTTAGTTCTCTCAGAGTTGACACCTAAACCAGCTTTAGGCAACCCAACATTGCCTTTCACTTTGATTGGTTTCAGTGATGTCAGGATCTCATCTCTCTTCTCATTACTCTCTTTCATTTTAAGGTCTTCCTGTTTGAGTTCATATCTAATGACAACAGGAGTCTCTAAAAGAGGTTCAGCTTCTGAGGTTTTAAACAAAGGTTTAGGGGAATCTTTCAAAACAAAAGGAATCCCTCTCTCCTCAGCACTCTTCTTAAAAGGAGTAATGTTACTAGCCTTACCTACGGATTTGTTATAGTCAAAACCTATTCCAACAGTTCTCTTGATCTCTTGTTTATCATTAAGTTCTTTGACTATAGTGGAGGCATCCTTAAAGGCTTTACATTTCACTTTCTCTTCATCTAGCTGAAGTCTTAACGCAATCTCACCTTTTTCTAGAACTTTGACTTTAGCACATTGTAATCCTAAATCCATGGTCAGTTGTTCTATTTTAGGTTTTAATACGTTCATCTCATTCATTTTATAAGCATGAATATCTAAGACTAGAGTATCAATTTTAAGATTGGCAGCTTTCATCTTTTTAATAGCATCATCTCTTTCGAGTCCTAATTGCATAAAAAGTTTAGGGCATGTAGGATCTACCTGAAAGCTTCCAGCAGGAGGAGGTGAAGATGATCCAGCATTAGCCATAAGAGCAACATTCCCTAGCTGCTACTCTTCATCACTATCTGTATCATCCCAGCTTTTCCCTTCTGCCAGATAAGACTTGCTTTTGTAATTCTAATTTCCAGAAGTACCCTGATGCTTTCTCACAAGTGCATCATACTTCTGCTTCAGCTCATCGTAGGAATCTTTTCTTTTTCCTTGAACCTTGGGCTGTTTGCATTCAGTTGCAAAGTGTCCTGGTTCACCACAGTTGAAGCATTTGAACTTGCTTCTATCCACCATCCCAGTCTTGTATCCTCCTTTGCTCGTAGAAGATGAATAACCTCCTTTCTGAAACCTGTTCACAGTAGGTTTGTACTTGTAGGAGGGATTCTTCCTGAATCTCATGTTTCCAAACTTCTTGGCAAACAGAGATAGAGATTGATCTTCTAATTGTTCTAGCTCTTCCATTGTATAGAACTCTTCGTCACCACTGGAAGAGGCAGTCTGACCCATCTCAGGTACAACAAATTCCTGAGTGGTTTTAGAAGGAACAACAACATCCTTCTTCTCTTCCGGTACAGGTGACTCAACAACTAGAGCTCTCGAATGGTTCAGTGTTTTACCCCAGCCATATCTCTGTTTACTTTGAACTTGTTCAAGTTCATAAGTTTTCAACACTCCGTAGAGTCTCTCCAGAGATATCTCATTCAGATCTCTGCTTTCCCTGATGGCAGTGATTCTGTGTTCCAAATGTTCAGGAAGTGTTAAGAGGAATTTCATGTTGACCTCTTTCTTGTCGTAGTATTTCCCATTTAAATTTAGATTATTAATCAGATTGTTAAGTCTGATAAACACTTCTGAAATCCCTTCTCCGGGATTGGAACCAAACTGTTCATACTGAGCCATCAGTATCTCTTTCTTGTTTTCTCTAACTTCATCTGAGCCTTCATTGATGATTTCTAACGTATCCCAGATTTGCTTGGCGTTTGTACAATTAACAACAGCATTGTACATTACTGGATCTAGAGATTCCACCAATATTAGTTGAAGAGCGTCATCTAAGTTCATCTGTTCACCCTCTTCATCTGTGTACTCATGAAGTTCTTTCGGAATGGTCTGATGAGGTATTAACACACCTTCTTCTTCGTGTGCTAATATGACTTTCACCGGAATAGAAACACCCTTGTTTAATATCCCGATATATTTTCTGTTGGCTGTGCGGAGGAATAATAACATGTGCCTCTTCCATAGGCCAAAGTGTTCCTTGCTGAACGGTGGGATTTTAATGCTACTGATCTTTTGTGTACTCATGTTTAAGGATTTGAAGTGAATAGTGTTTGGATGAGATTTGGATTTTTGAAAGAAAAATATTTTAAATCAAAATTAATTTTTGGAATAAAATTAATTCGAATAAAAAATATTTGGACGTTACAGAGTGTGTATAGGATCTGATACGGAAAAATGGTATCAACCGCTCTGATACCAATTGTTAGGTCCAGAAACGATTGTAGAAGGGGGGGTTGAATACAATCGTCACTAAAAAATCGCGGCGGAATAATCTGATTTGAATTAAACTTTTAATCAGATATTAATTAATTAATATAACAATGTTTTAAGTCGTTATATAATTAATAAGGTTCGTTTTAATGTCCACTAAAGTTCGTAGAATAAATTCGACAGGATGTATTCTAGTTTAGTGGTTAAAACAACCGAGTGATCAAAGCACAGAAAACTGTGGATATAACAATTGCAAGTTACAAACAACTTGAAAGCTTTTACAATGCTTGAACAACATACAAATGAAGAAGTGAAGCCATATTTATAGGCAAATCACTTGGATCTAGGTATGACATTGAAAGGAATGACTTTCTAGCTTAGGAATGACTTAAAACAACAAAGCCATGCCAAACAAGGAGAAGGAATGACATTTTAAGAGAAAGCCATACTGAAAAACTCGGTATGACTTAATCTGACTTGGCCACTAAGTCATTCGGTATGACTTTTAACACAAAAGCCATTCTGATCACTTCGGTATGACTTTTCTAAGTCATAATCACTCAAGTCATACACACAACTAAGAATCCCTGAATCAAAGACACGGTATGACATTATTATGTCATACCAGTGCAAGCCATATGCAAGCAATCGGTATGACATTGAATCAGAATGTCATACCGAATGGAATGTATACTCAACTGTCATCAGAATGACTTTTTCAAGTCATTTCTGAGAAAGTCTGGAAGCAGGGCACGGTATGACATTATTAAATAATGTCATACCGAGTCATGTGATGCATTTATCAGTTTAAATAATGTAACGTCTGTAATATTTGACTTATATATATTACAGTAATTCATTTTGGTGATATATAAAATTTCGTGTTTTAATTGTCAAATTATGTGAATTGACTCGTTTATTGTTATGTGACTTTCGCATGTCGTTAGAATGTACTTGTATGACTTTTGGCGAATAATTCTCGCTACGCGATTAAATGATACTACTAGTTGCGACGGTTTTGACTTTATATTAATAATTGTGATCGTTGTCGCTACCCGATTTAATAATAGTAGAGATTGATATAATTTAGTGATATTTGTTAAATTGCGAGTAGCCGATAAACTTTAACTTGTAAAATAGCGTTTTAGTGTATATATTCTTCTCGAGATTTTACGTGTATTGTACTCGTGCTTTATATTTATGTGAATGTGTATATTAGAGCTCTACTTGTAATATTACTTTTAAAATTCATTCTTTGTCCAAAATTTTTGAAAACTATTTTATTAAACTTCTAAAATCTCATCTTATTTATGATATTAATTTCATGATTTATGGATTAGTACTTTAATTATTAAAACTCTTTCTTTTAATACTCTTTTAATCACACTTTTATTAATTATCAAATGTCTACATTACCCTTGCATGCAAACACCACATACATTGCTTCCAAGGACAAGCTAGACATTTCCAACCCCACTACCACTTTCTAGTCAAAAGATGAGTCAAGAAACACAAGCTTGCAACACTTGTCACATTACTATACACTTAACAAAACCCTCCTCTCTCTCTTTTCTCTCATTTCACTCCCTCACTTCTCTCCCTCTCTTTCATTCAGCCGAATACTCCCTCCCCACTATTTCCATCATTTCTTCCATTTTCCTTGAGATTTTAAGCTTGGAAAGGAGAGTTCTTCACAATTCAAGCTTGATACTTCCAACTCTAGGTGAGATCTTACTTGCATGTGACATTTGGAACCGGAATGGGGCTTTGGTTTTTATGGACTTAGAGCCACCATTTCAGAGGTTCCTAGATGATGAGCTTGATGTGATTTTGGTAGAGGTTATACCTCCATTTGGCCAAGATACACTTGCTTCATCACCCTCGGCAATGACCCTTAAGGGAGCCGAGGGGAGTGATTGTTTTGAAGGCTTGAGATTCGTAATGTGTGATCTTTTGTATATGTTTTAAGTGATTTTGATCCTTTGTTATATGTTTTATTAAGTTTAAGAGCTTGCATGTTATGCTTTGTACAAAAATTGAGTGAAACTAGTGATTTTATGACATGACATTCGAATGGATAGTTTATGTGATGATTTGGGGTTTGTAACTTGGATTTTGGTTAATGCATGCCATGATTCTTGTGAGATATGGTTAGTTCTGAATATATATGATAGTTTAAAGTGAGGAATGATAGTTATTTGTGAGGATTACCATGTGCTATATTCGAATTTATGCATATATATGCCCCTGAAATTTCTGCCCTGTTTTACCTCTATAAATGCCTCGGTTTTGTGTTTTTAAATGGTTAAATGTTGAGATATCTTGCCTTGGGTGACTAGTCAGTAGGTATATGTACATGGTAGAGTAGGATTTGTGGCTTGGTTTGTTGGTTCATGGAGTTTTGGAGGGTGTTAAGGTGGAAGGAGTCACACACACACCATGGCAGATTTTTACACCTTAGAAAACTAGTGAAATGGAGGTGTCATGCTTAGGCCCTCATAGGCCCAAGTCTCCTGGAGGTAGGACTTGATGTATACAAGTCTCCAGTAGCTTTAGAAGTCATAAAAACCATCATTTACATAGATGCACACACACATTTCAGGGTACACCCCAGAACAGGGCACATTTGGGTCAATTGCACTTTTGTATGTTAAACACCTTGTCAATGAGGAGGCCCTCATGGGGCCTTGATTTAGATGAACTTAGGGAAGTATTAGAAAGCTATTTGAGTCATTGGATTGGTGTATTGAGTGAGTTTAGTGAGTGACAAGTGAGTAAGTTCATGGCAGTCCCCACAGCAGGGCAGGGTGCCCTGTGTCAACTTTGCATAGAGGCCCAAGGAGGCCTGAGCAAGGCATTAGTGTCATTACAAGTGCACAACTTAGATTTAAGTCTTAAGTACCCAGTAGAGTCACAATTTCACCAAGGCACATAGTGTAAACACTTGTTTTTGCCAAAACCCCCAAGAGGTGCCAAACTGCCAAGGCAGAATGGTCACTTTAGGTACACTAGTTTTTAAGGACCCATATAGGCAATGCCTTTGAGTCACACCACTTCATAACATTAGTTTAATATTGTGTCAACCTTTAGAAATTGGTTTGGAGTCAATACCCTTAGTGGAGATGCCTTATTTCCACTTAAGAACACAAGTGTCACACATGTAGTCACATTCTAGCACCAACTTAGGATGCATTGCATTTTAGTGTGTCATCAGTGAGGCCTTGACCTCATATTGATTCCATGAGTTAGTTTTAAGTCATATTAGAGAGTGCAAGTTAGTTTAAGTCAATTCACTTAGTGTAGATGCATTCTTTTACCAAGGCACCCAAGTGTTGCCAAGGTAAGCATACTAATAAGTCACTTAGGTTGCACTTCACATGTAAGTCTTGGGAGGTGAGGCACAAGTGTGCCTTACTATTAATTTGTTAATTTGAGGTCAGTAGAGTATAGTTAGGAGGTATTGGTCTTAGACCTTATGTGCTACTTGATTAAATGCTTAAGTGACTTAGGTGTAGTTAGAGATTCCTAAGTAATAATAGTTAAATGATAAAGTGCCATGCTTTACTTGTTATGTGCATTACTTGATGATCATGTTACTTGTTCTGATTAAAGTGTATACTTTATATATATGTATATATTTATTTATATATATATTTATACGCGAAGGGGTAGTTAGTGACGAGGATACTATTAATTATAGGTGCAAGTAGGAGGCCAGGCAAGGAACCTCTAGAAGCATCTAGTCAGGAGTCTAGTAAGCTTTATCCAGGCAAGTGAAACTCTTCCTTTATACTTTCTTTACAATTGTATACCCTGTGAACATTGAATTACTGTTTATTTAGGACTGAATTACCTTATCACCCCTTGTGATCATGACTTTGGATTCCAATAATACCCTTAACACTTGAATTACCCTTTTCATGTAATATCACCTTACAACCACATGATTATACTCCAATAGTCCCTTGATGAATAATGAGAACTTGATACCCCACATTAACCTGAATTATCTCATTTGGAACCCTGATCTTAATAACATCCTTTACTTTTGAAAGATCACTTGTATTTCGAAAACACCCTTGCTTATAACTTGTCTTTGATCAAGACCCCTTTTTTTGAAAATGATTCGATTTGAAATGAACTTAAAAGGAATTGGTTAATATTTTACTTAAGACTGAGGCGCCAGTCTATTATTGCAGCATCAGTAGCGGGGAGCCTGATGTCTGTTTATGGCCAATGTGTGCCGAGGATCCTCCCTGGTTGAATCACTTTATGTGGTTCGGAGCTTGGTGTGGGCTGATATCCCCTCAATGCTCGTAGCGCTGTGTGTTTCCAATTCCAATAAATTTATCCCACATTGCACCTTTACTTGTGTTTATACCTTGTGATATCTATTGTTGCTTTTGCACTTGATTATATTGCATATTGTGAACTGTTTTATTTACTGCTTTCACTTGCTGAGCTTTGTGCTCATATATATTGTTGTTGTTATAACCCTTCAGTGAAACCCGAGAATGGCCCGATTCAAGCAGACCGCTCGTAAGACCACCTCAGGCAACGGGATTGCTTTCCGCCGTATGATGGGACAGGTTGGGAACTCGTAGTTCCCTAGTTAATTTCTTTTAAGTTTTTGGGATTTAAAAACTGTAGTATGACTTAGACTTAATTTGGATTTCTATTTGGGATTGTAATAACTTTAGATGTTGTTCATACTCATTCCTGGTGATCCGGGGATTGTGGATTTAGATTTTAGTTCTAATATTTCATAACTCTATAATTCTAGTTTATTTATCGTTTATGCATGCTTTAGTCGGTTATTAAGTTGGGTCCGTCACAGTTGGTATCAGAGCGACAGGTTTGAGTCACTGAACAACATAGGATAAATGGATATAAGATAGGATTTAGAGGTTAAGATGAACTTAGATCATGTGGGACTTGGGGCGTTAGAATCTTTTAAGTTTTCTCACCCTTTTTACTATAACCGCGTATATATATATATAACTGTTGGCAGGCATCGTCATCTTCTAGTCCCGGATTCCCGGCTACTGTTCCGTTCCCGCTTTACGAGCAGATGGTGAGGCTTACTGACCGACTCGAGGGCCAGAACACGATTCTCCAGCATCGGATTGACCAGCTGTACCGTGAGGACTTTGATGATGAGGGCAACCGTCCCCGTTTGATTGCTAGGGTCGAGGAGATCATTCGCATGGCCGAGGACCGTTTGGCAGCTATTCCACCCTACCGCGAGCGTGAGAGCCGTATCACTTTGACCGCCATTACTGACGAGCTCCGCCGTGTGATTAGCAGTCTCCGTGAGCCAGTTGCCAGTCCATCAGCTTCACCAGCATCATCCCCATCTCCCTAGACTATTCCTTAGTCTATTTATCTCTGTTATCATGTTATCCGTACTTTGACTTTCATTCGTACTTGTACCCCCGGATTGTTTCGGGAAGACTTTTATTTGCACTTTATTTCCGTTCGTACTGTTCCGTACTTATCATTTGGATTAATGTTTAATCTCGCACTTTGACCTTTTATCTCATTTTTCTATTATATTGTTATACCATGCTTAGATAGAATTGCCATGTTAAACCCTTTTGAACTTGATTATACTTGAACTTTTCTAATATATCATGAACATGACCTTGACCGAATGATTATACATTTGCAATACAATACTTTAAACTCTAATAATACACACACATACCATGATGCCTTAATAACCATAGTGAACCGTTACCATGTCAATAACTCTTGAATAATACCTTTGTACCCAATGTTCTCCTTTGATATAACTTGTATGCATATATTGAACTGCAATTAAGCTTTTCTTGTCTACATTCAGAATCATGCCTCCCCGAAGAACCCGCAACACCAACAATGAAAATACTGAAGAACCACCACCAACCTTGGCTCAACTTATGCAACTTCTTCACCAACAATCTGTCACCCTTGCTCAACAACAACAATTACTTCAACAACAACTCCAGCAACAACAACAAGCACCTCCACCACCACCTACTACTTTCAAATCTTTTCAAGCTGTGAAACCACCCGAGTTCCGAGGAACTCAAGATCCTGTTGAAGCTCAATCTTGGCTTAAGGAGATGGAGAAGGCTTTCACCCTGGCTGTTGTAACCGAGGAGAAGAAAGTCGAATATGCCTCCTATTTTCTGAAGGATGAAGCAAACTGCTGGTGGGAGTCAGCCCGAGCTTTAGAAGAAGGAGATGTTATTGCTTGGGATAGGTTTAAGAAGATCTTTTTGGACAAATACTTTCCGAGGTATATGCAAACTCAGATGGAGTTGAAGTTCTTTGAATTGAAGCAAGAGGGAATGACTGTTGGAGAGTATGAAAAGAAATTTACAGAATTTCCTCGACAACCCTAGCAATCAAACGAATGATCTCCTCGACCCTAGCAATCAAACGGGGACGGTTGCCTTCATCATCAAAGTCCTCACGGTACAGCTGGTCAATCCGGTGCTGGAGAATCGTGTTCTGGCCCTCGAGTCGGTCAGTAAGCCTAACCATCTGCTCGTAAAGCGGGAACGGAACAGTAGCCGGGAATCCGGGACTAGAAGATGACGATGCCTGCCAACAGTTATATATATATATACGCGGTTATAGTAAAAAGGGTGAGAAAACTTAAAAGATTCTAACGCCCCAAATCCCACATGATCTAAGTTCATCTTAACCTCTAAATCCTATCTTATATTCATTTATCCTATGTTGTTCAGTGACTCAAACCTGTCGCTCTGATACCAACTGTGACGGACCCAACATAAATAACCGACTAAAGCATGCATATCGATAAATATAATTAAACTACAGAGTTATAAAGATTAATCTACAAGTCTAATCCACAATCCCGGAATCACCAGGAATGAGTATGAACAACAACTAAAGTTATTACAACCCAGATAGAAATCCAAATTAAGTCTAAGTCATTACTACAAGTTTTAAATCCCAAAAGTTCAAAAGATAACCACTAGGGAACTACGAGTCCCCAACCTGCTCCATCATACGGCGGTAAGCAATCCCGTTGCCTGAGGTGGATTTACGTGCGGTCTGCTTGAAACGGGCCATTCTCGGGTTTCACTGAAGGGTTATAACAACAACAATATATATGAGCATAAAGCTCAGCAAGTGAAAGCGGTAATTAAACAGTTCACAATAAGCAATATAATCAAGTGCAAAAGCAACAATAGATATCACAAGGTATAAACACAAGTAAAGGTGCAATGTGGGATATCAATTTATTGGAATTGGAAACACACAGCGCTACGAGCATTGAGGGGTGATCAGCCCACACCAAGCTCCGAACCACATAAAGTGATTCAACCAGGGAGGATCCTCGGCACACATTGGCCATAAACAGACATCAGGCTCCCCGCTACTGATGCTGCAATAATTGACTGGCGCCTCAGTCTTATAAAATTATTAACCAATTCCTTTTAAGGTTATCTCAAATCAAATCATTTTCGGAAAAGGGGTCTTGATCAAAGACAAGTTATAAGCAAGGGTGTTTTCAAAATACAAGTGATCTTTCTAAAATAGGAAATATTATTAAGATCAGGGTCCCAAAAGAGATAATTCAGGTTAATGTGGGGTATCAAGTTCTTATTTATTCATCAAGGGACTATTGGAGTATAATCATGTGGGTGTAGGGTAATATCACATGAAAAAGGTAATTCAAATGTTAAGGGTATTATTGGAATCCAAAGTGATGATCATGAGGGGTGACAAGGTAATTCAGTCCTAAGTAAACAGTAATTCAACATTCACAGGTACACAATCATAAAGCAAGTATAAAGGAAGAGTTTCACTTGCCTGGATAAAGCTTACTAAACTCCTGTATAGATGCTTCTAGGGGTTCCTTGCCTGGCCTCCTACTTGCACCTATAATTAGTAGTATCCTCGTCACTAACTACCCTTTCGCGTATAAATATATATATACATATATATAAATAAATATATATACATATATATTAAATATACACTTAAACTTAATTAAAACAAGTAACATAATCATCAAGTAATGCACATAACAAGTAAAGCATGGCACTTTGTTACTTAACTTATATCACTTAATAATCTCTAATTATTCCTAAGTCAATTAAGCATTTAATCAAGTAGCACATAAGGTCTAAGACCAATACCTCCTAACCATACTCTACTGACCTCAAATTAACAAATTAATAGTAAGGCACACTTGTGCCCCACCTCCCAAGACTTACAAGTGAAGTGCAACCTAAGTGACTCACTAGTATGCTTACCTTGGCGACACTTGGGTGCCTTAGTAAAAATAATGCATCTACACTAAGTGATTTGACTTGAACTAACTTGCACTCTCTAATATGACTTAAAACTAACTCATGGACTCAATATGAGGTCAAGGCCTCACTGATGACACACTCAAATGCAATGCATCCTAAGTTGGTACTAAAATGTGACTCCATGTGTGACACTTGTGTTCTTTAGTGGAAATGAGGCATCTCCACTTAGGGTATTGACTCCAAACCAATTTCTAAAGGTTGACACAATCTTAAACTAATATTATGAAGTGGTGTGACTCAAAGGTCTTGCCTATATAGGTCCTTAAAAACTAATGTACCAAAGTGACCATTCTGCCTTGGCAGTTTGGCACCTCTTGGGGGTTTTGGCAAAAACAAGTGTTTCTACTATGTGCCTTGGTGAAATTGTGACTCTACTGGATACTTAAGACTTAAATCTAAGTTGTGCACTTGGAATGACACTAAGGCCTTGCTCAGGCCTCCTTGGGCCTCTAAACAAAGTTGACACAGAGCACCCTGCCCTGCTGTGGGGACTGCCATGAACTTAACAACTTGAGACTCACTAAACTCACTCACTACACCAATACAATGACTCAAATAGCTTCCTAATACTTCCCTAAGCTCATTTAAATCAAGGCCCCATGAGGGCCTCCACATTGACAAGGTGTTTAACATACAAAAGTGCAATTGACCCAAATGTGCCCTGTTCTGGGGTGTACTCTGAAATGTGTGTGTGCATCTATGTAAATGATGGTTTTTATGACTTCTAAGGCTACTGGAGACTTGTATACATCAAGTCCCAACTCCAGGAGACTTGGGCCTATGAGGGCCTAAGCATGACACACCTAATTCTCATGGTTTCTAAGGTGCAAAAATCTGCCATGGTGTGTGTGTGACTCCTTCCACAACTCCCTTCCAAACACCAAATACCAACAAACCAATCCACAAATCTTAATCCATACTATACATATACCTACTGACTATTTACACAAGGCAAGATATTACCAATTTTAACCATTTAAGAGCACAAAACCGAGGCATGTATAGAGGTAAAACAGAGCAGAATTTCAGGGAGCATTCAAGAGCAAAATTTCGAATGTAACATCATGGTATCCACACAATGGCTACTGATTACTACTAGATATCATCATACACACCATAAAATATCATTTTAGCACTTAGAACATGGCATGCATTACTCAAAAAAATCACATACAAAACTCAAATTCATAGCTTTATATTCGGTTTTCACATAACTCAACATGCATTACTATAATCTCTCAAATATAGCTCTAAATCACATTGTAACATCAAAAGAATAGACATGCAAGGGCTGATTATCCACCAAAATCACACCACAACCAAATACCCTTCGAAAATTCAAGAAACAAACTCCCAAAACCATGAAATTTTCGAGTGACCACACACATACATTCGGCTCTTCCTTAGAGTCATGGCCGGATGTGATGAAACATGAGTATGAATTGGTCAAATAGAGGTGTAAACCCATCCAAAATCATCTCAAGTTCATCTTTAGGAGCCACCAAAATAGAGACCCTAAGCTCATAAGAACCAAGGCCCTATTTCGGCTCCAAACTCAACATGCAAAGCTAAACTAACCTTGAACTTGAAAGTACTCACAAGATATTGCTAGAAGAGAGTGATCCTTGCTTGGTTTTGTGAAGAAATGAAAAAAAAATGGTGGAAGGGGGATGGGGGTGAGCTTCGGCCGAATGGAGGAGAAGGGAGAGAAGAGAGGAGAGTGGAGAGAGTTTGTGTGGGTTTGTGTGTGTTAAAGTGTGAGTTTTGTTTGGTTTATATGTGGCTTGACTTGACCAAAAGAGTGAGTGGGTTTGAGAGATTACAAGACTATCCTTTTGACAAGTATAGGTGGATTTGCATGCAAGGGTTTATTAGTAACTTATATGGTCAAGTGAGGTGATTGTACGGTCTTACCCTTGGTCATAATGCTAGTCAAAGTTGCATGCAAGGTCACACTAGTCATTTGCTAATTAATAAAAGTGTGATTAAAAAGATATTAAAAGAATGAGTTTTAGTAAATAAAGTACAAATCTATAATTCATGAAATTAATATCACCAATAATATGAGATTTTAGAAGTTTAATAAAATAGTTTTCAAAAATTTTGGACAAGAAATGAATTTTAAAAGTAATATTACAAGTAGAGCTCTATTATACACATTCACATAAATACAAAGCACGAGTATAATACACGTAAAATCTCGAGAAGAATATATACACCAAAACGCTATTTTACAAGTTAAAGTTTATCGGCTACTCGCAATTTAACAAATATCACTAAATCGCATATATCTTTATTATTATTTAATCGGGTAACGGCAACGATCACATTTATTAATACAAAGTCAAAACCGTCGCAACTAGTAATATTATTTAATCGCGTAGCGAGAATTATTCGTCAAAAGTCACATAAGTACATTTTAACGATATACGAAAGTCATGTAACGATAAACGAGTCAAATTCACATAGTTTGGCAATTAAAACACGAAATTTAATATATCACCAAAATGAAATACTGTAATATATATAAGTCAAATATTACAGGCGTTACATCCTTCCCCCCCTTAAAAGGATTCTGACCCCAGAATCTAAGTAAACAAATGAGGATACTTATCTAACATATCACTTTCTAATTCCCACGTTGATTCTTCAACCTTGGGATTTCTCCACAAAACTCTAACTAAAGGAACTATCTTATTCCTTAACACCTTATCCTTTCTATCTAGAATGCTAACCGGTTGCTCGATATAAGACAAATCGGGCTCTATCTCAACTGGTTCATTCTCTATAATGCACTTGGTGTCGGGGTTGAACTTCTTAAGCAATGAGACATGGAAAATATTGTGAACGTGCTGCATTTGAGGTGGTAAAGCTAGTTCGTACGCCACTTTCCCAATTCTGCTTAAAATCTCAAAAGGACCAATGAATCTTGGGCTAAGTTTCCCTTTCTTTCCGAATCTTGCTATTCCTTTCCAGGGTGACACTTTTAACAGAACAGCTTCTCCAATTTCGAACTCAACATCTTTTCTGTGCGGGTCAACATACTTCCGTTGTCTATCTTGAGCTGCAATCAATCTGCTTCGAATTACATCTACTGTTTCTTTCGTTTGCTGGATCAATTCTGGACCAATTACTTTCCTTTCTCCAACTTCATCCCAATATATCGGAGATCTACACTTCCTTCCATAAAGAGCTTCGTACGGGGGCATCCCAATGCTGGTATGATAACTGTTATTATACGAAAACTCAACCAAAGGCAAATGCTCGTCCCAATTTCCTTTGAAGTCCAAAGCACAAGACCTTAACATGTCTTCGATAGTTTGAATTGTACGCTCGCTTTGTCCGTCCGTTTGTGGATGATAGGCAGTACTCATCTTGAGTCGGGTTCCCAAATGTTCTTGAAATTGCTTCCAAAATCTCGAGTTAAAACGAGGGTCTCGATCTGACACAATAGATACTGGAACTCCATGACGAGTAACAATCTCTTTCAAATACATGTGAGTTAGCTTGTCCATTGAAAATCTCTCGTTAATTGGCAGAAAATGAGCCGACTTGGTCAACCGATCAATTATTACCCAAATAGCATCATGATTAGATTTCGTCCTTGGCAATCCAACTATAAAGTCCATTGCAATGTGCTCCCACTTCCATTCTGGTATCTCCAACGGCTGTATCAATCCACTTGGCTTCTGATGTTCAGCTTTTACCCTTTGACAAGTGTAGCATTTACCTATCCACTAAGCAATTTCCTTCTTCATATCTAGCCACCAAAAGTTTTGCTTCAAATCTTGGTACATTTTTGTGCTTCCGGGGTGAATAGAAAACTCTGAATTGTGAGCATCCTTCAAAATCTCATTCTTCAATTCCTCCACATTTGGTATCCAAATTCTTGATGAAAACCTCAAGATTCCTTGGTTGTCTTTCTGTGTGCAGATTTCTTCTCCGGTTAACTCATTCATCTTCTCATTCATCACTTCTTCTTGGCACTTCTTTATCTTCTCTATCAATTCAGGCTGAAAGGTCATGGTATGAATCATTTCTGTAGGTGCACTAGGAGCTCGAATTTCAATTTCCATCTTCTCAAATTCCTGTGATAGTTCTTGAGCCATGGTCAACATATTCAACCTTTCCTTGCGACTTAACGCATCCGCTACTACGTTCGCCTTTCCGGGATGATAATTAATCATGCAGTCGTAGTCTTTAATCAATTCCAACCATCTTCGCTGCCTCATGTTCAACTCTTTTTGCGTGAAAATGTACTTCAAGCTTTTGTGTTAGGAATCAATAATTTTTGATGATAACATAAACATTTTGTAACATGTCTTACTTAGAACCTTTATCAAATTTCAGTTGTAATTGTTATGTTTCTTGTCTTTGGGAATTATCAACGGATGGGTAGAATAGGATGGCTAATTGTAAATATCCAATGCCATGTAATTTTATCTAAGTGAAGGATATTCAACTGATGAGATGTAACTATTCAACTGATGAAGACTGGATGATGTTTCAACTGATGAAAATCAAGCATTCAACTGAAGACAAAGTGTTCAACTGATGATGCTGAGGAATTCAACTGATGAGACTGGAACAGCATTCAACTGATGAAGTTTGTAATTCATTCAACTGATGAAGTTTGTAATTCATTCAACTGATGAGCCGGGCATTCAACTGATAAAGTCAATAGCAGTTGAAAGTAACCAGAACTTTCAACTGATGAAGCAAAGAGCAGTTGAAAGTGACTAGAGCTTAAGTCTGACAAATCACATGGATCGAATTACACTAAAATAGACATGGAAGCCTAATTAGGAAAATAAAGAAGAAGCAGAAACATACTTATCTCATGCAATGCAATCTGGATCAAATCAAGATGATGGTCAAAGATGAAGACATCTCAGAAAGCATGCATAAGACAAAGTTGTGCAGCATTGTTTTTAGATTAGAGTGCATTTTGTAATCTAGCTAAAAGCTTTGTAAAACTTGGAGTATATAACCAAGTTAGTAGCATCAGTTGAACTTGTTCAAATTACTTGAGAGAAAAATCTGAGAGTTAGAACTTGTTGAGTGATGAACCAGCAGCTGTGCGAATTGTAAAACAATCCACAGATTCTTCTATATAAAATCTCACGGGTGGATCATTCAATCCACCCGTATTTTTAATACTTGGTGTTTTTCTGTCTATTGTGTTCTTAGTGTATTATTCTTGAATCTTTTAAATTTGTAAAAGATTGTATTCAACCCCCCCCTTCTACAATCTTTCTCATAGTTGGTGTAAAATAACAATTGGTATCAGAGCCAGGTTCCCAACAAACAGGGAAAAAGATCAACACTGCTAGAGAAAGATGGGAAAGAAGGATGCTGGAGTGAAGATTCCTGTTCTTGACAAAGACAACTATTTTCACTGGAAAGTGAGAATGCATCTGCATCTGTTGTCCATTGATGAAAGCTATGTGAACTGCATTGAAAAAGGACCTCATGTCCCCATGAAGGTCTGCACAAGCATGGGAGCTGATGGTGAAGACATGGTAGGTAAGATGATTCCAAAACCTGTCCATGAATATTCTCAAGAAGATACTGAGGAGGTGCACAAGGACAAGAAAACCATGAACCTTCTGTTCAATGGTTTGGATCAAGAAATGATTGATAGTGTTATTAGCTGCACAAGTGCCAAAGAAGTTTGGGACACCATCAGGACTATCTGTGAAGGGAATGAGCAAGTGAGAGAAAACAAGATGCAGCTTCTGATTCAACAATATGAGTCATTCCATTTCAAGGCTGGTGAAAGTTTGAGTGATACATTTAACAGATTTCAAAAACTGTTAAATGGTCTAAAGCTCTTTGGAAGAGTATATCAAGTTAAGGATTCAAACCTGAAATTCTTAAGAGCTCTTCCTAAAGATTGGAAACCCATGACAGTCTCTCTCAGAAATACACAAGAATTTAAAGACTATACTCTAGAGAGACTGTATGGAACCTTAAAGACTTATGAGCTTGAAATGGAACAAGATGAAGAGATTGAGAAAAGCCAAAAGAAAGGGCATTCATCTGTGGCTCTAGTTGCATCTCTGGAGGATACTGTCAAGGACAAGGGAAAGTCTCAAGTTGAAGAAACTGAGAAGTTGGTCAAAGAGGAGAGCTCAGAGTCAAGCAAAGGAAGAAGAAAGGAGAAAGAAGTAGCTGATTCTGGTGAAGAAAGTGATGGAATTGATGAGCATCTAGCCTTCCTGTCAAGAAGATTCTCCAAACTGAAATTCAAAAAGAATTTTAATTCTGCAAAATCTTTTAAAGGCAATCCCAAGTCTGATAGAAGCATGGTAGACAGATCAAAATTCAAGTGCTTCAACTGTGGGAATGCAGGTCACTTTGCAAATGAGTGCAGAAAGCCTAAAGTTGAGAAGAAGTCAAGTGAAAACATTGACTACAAAAAGAAATATTATGAACTTCTCAAACAAAAGGAAAGAGCATTCATCACAAAGGATGATTGGGCAGCTGGAGATGATTCTGATGAAGAGGAGGAGTTTGTCAATCTAGCTCTAATGGCCAACTCCACAGATCAAGAAGAAAACACTGGAAGCAGTAGTCAGGTATTCACTACAAACCTAGTTGAGTTAACTAAAGATGAATGCAATGCTACCATTAATGAAATGTCTACTGAACTGTATCATTTGCATGTTTCTTTAAAATCTCTTACTAAGGAAAACAGTAGAATTAAGGAAGCTAACACCTTTCTTAGTGATAGAAACAGTGCCTTAGAAGCTCAATTTATTGAATTTGAGAAGCTGAAGATTGAGTGTCAGACAGCCAAGGATGATCTCTTGGTTGTTCTGAAGAGAGAAGAGGTCATAAGAAAGCAGCTTGATAAGGAACAAGAGATCATTGCCAAATGGAAATCTGGTAGAGATGTTTCCACCAATATCATTAACATGCAAGGCAGAGAAACCTTTGTGGAGAATGAATGGAAGAGGAATAAGAAAGTGCTTAAGATATCTGAGAACAGTTCAGGTGATGAGAATACTGATGATGATCATCAGTTGAAGAACAAAGTCTCAACTGATGAGAGTCATCAGTTGAACAAAAACTCATCAGTTGACAAGAATGTTCTCAAGAAGCTTAACAAGAAATATGGTCCTGTTAAAAAGAATTTTGTTAAAGGTGAGAATAGTTCTTCTGAGACCAGTGATAGTGTTAATAACACTCTTCATTCTAGTAACAAGAACAAGAAGAATTTGGATACTAATGAGCATAAATCTGAGGAGACTAAAAGGAAGAAAGGAAATAGAAATGGCAAAATAGGAGTTAACAAGCACACCAATTACACTCCCAATGCTAGTGCTCTTAGGAAAACCTGCAGTAAGTGTGGTAGTGTAAATCATTTATCTGCTAATTGTAAAACTGTGGTTGCTCCTAATTTATCCTTGCCTATTCCTATGACATCTGTTCCTCACATGAATTTATCTGCTATGAATATGATGCCTGGTTTATTGCCTCACAATCTCTATTCTCAGCCTAACATGCCATATATGTTCAATCCTTATTTCAATGCCTTTAACATGCCTCAATTTCATTCAAACTTGCATGGTATGAACAATTTATGCATGACTCAAAGGCCTGTGTTTGAAAACAAAGTTGATATTCCAGTTTCTCAACCAAAACCAAAGATTGAACCTATTCAATCCAAGGAAAAGGTTGAGAAGGTGGAAAAGGCTGCTAAGACTAACAAATCTGGACCCAAAGCAATTTGGGTACCAAAATCAACTTGATCTGTTTGTGAAATGTGTGCAGGGAAACCACAAGAAGAATTTGTGGTACTTGGATAGTGGATGCTCCAGGCACATGACTGGTGATTCCTCCCTGCTCACAAAGTTTGTGGAGAAAGCTGGCCCTAGCATTACCTTTGGAGATGACAGCAAAGGATATACTATGGGATATGGCTTGATTGCAAGAGAGAATGTCATCATTGATGAAGTTGCATTGGTGTCTGGTCTTAAGCACAACTTGCTTAGCATCAGTCAGCTCTGTGACAAAGGTTACAAAGTAAATTTCACTTCTGCAGCCTGTGTTGTCACCAAAGGAGATGACAACAATGTGGTTCTGATTGGACAAAGAAAAGGAAATGTGTATGTAGCTGACTTCAATTCTGTCAAGTCTGAATCTATCACTTGCCTTCTCAGCAAAGCAAGCTCAGATGACAGTTGGCTATGGCATAAGAGATTGTCTCATCTAAATTTCAAAACCTTGAATGAGTTAGTAAAGAAGGACTTGGTAAGAGGTCTACCAAAGCTGGAATTCTCAAAAGATGGACTTTGTGGAGCTTGTCAGCTAGGAAAGCAAAAGAGAAGCTCTTTCAAAAGCAAAACTCTTTCATCAATTGTGAAGCCCCTTCAGCTCTTGCATATGGATTTGTTTGGACCAGTTAACATCATGTCTATTTCAAAGAAGAAATATTGCCTAGTGATTGTTGATGATTTTTCAAAATTCACTTGGACTTTCTTTCTGCATTCTAAGGATGAAGCTGGGAAAATCATCATCAATCATATCAAGGCATTAAACAACAATCCAGATGTCAAAGTTGGAAGGATAAGAAGTGACAATGGGACAGAATTCAAGAACTCTGTGATGAAAGAATTTTGTGAAGAAGAGGGAATTACTCATGAGTTCTCTGCACCAAGAACTCCACAACAAAATGGTGTTGTTGAAAGGAAAAATAGAACTCTTATTGAGGCTGCAAGAACCATGATTAATGAAGCTCAACTTCCAACCTATTTTTGGGCTGAAGCTGTGAACACTGCTTGCTTCACTCAAAACATCTCACTAATTACCAAACCTCATAACCTAACTCCCTTTCAACTCTTCAAAGGAAAGAAGCCAACAATTAGCTTTCTTCATGTATTTGGATGCAAGTGTTATGTTCTAAGAAATCAAGGTGAAAATCTTGGAAAATTTGAGGCCAAGGCAGATGAAGCTATTTTTGTTGGATACTCTGATGGAAAATCATTTAGAGTATATAATCTGAGAACCAACATTGTTATGGAATCAATCCATGTGGTTTTTGATGATAAGAAGATTCAAGGATTCTCAGATGAAGGATTTCATGATAATCTCAGATTTGAAAATGAAGGTGAAGGTGATCTGTATGACAGTGATGATGATGATGACATTATTCAAAATGTTGGAATTAATCCTGGAATTAATATCCCAACTGATGACTCTCTAGTGCAAGGAACAACTGCAACTGGAAATTCAACTGAAGCATCAGTTGAAACTACATTGGAGGGATCAGTTGAAACACCTCAAGGATCATCAGTTGAAAGAATGTCTCAAAGTTTCAATCAGTCTAGAAATAATGAGATGTCAAATTTAGGGGGAGCTTTCCAACATGGAAACCTGAACTTCAACAATGAAGCCACATCATCAAGACAATCACTTCCACCACAAAGAAAGTGGACAAGGGATCATCCTTTTGAACTAATTATTGGAGATGCAAATGCATCTGTACAAACAAGAAGAGCAACTCAAGATGAGTGTTTGTACAGTGCATTCCTTTCACAGGATGAACCTAAAGTCATAGAAGATGCTCTCAAAGATGCTGATTGGGTTCTTGCTATGCAAGAAGAATTAAATCAATTTGAGAGAAACAATGTTTGGAAGCTGGTGCCTAAGCCTAAAAATAAAACAATTGTAGGAGTAAGGTGGGTATTCAGAAACAAGGTGGATGAGAATGGAGTTGTCACCAGGAACAAGGCCAGACTTGTTGCTAAAGGATACTCTCAATCTGAAGGAATTGATTTTGATGAGACCTTTGCACCAGTTGCAAGACTGGAAGCAATAAGAATGTTCCTAGCTTATGCTGCTCATGCCAACTTTAAAGTTTATCAAATGGATGTCAAGAGTGCTTTTCTAAATGGTGAACTGGAAGAGGAGGTATATGTCAGTCAGCCTCCTGGTTTTGAAGATCCAGAATTTCCAGGGTATGTTTACTTTTTATTAAAAGCACTCTATGGACTAAAGCAAGCACCAAGGGCATGGTATGACACTCTATCTCAATTCTTATTAGATAATCATTTTTCCAGAGGAACTGTGGATAAAACACTATTTTACAGAAATGTAAATGGTGCCTTTATTCTGGTTCAAATTTATGTAGATGATATAATTTTTGGCTCTACAGATGAGAAACTTTGCAAGAAGTTTGCTAATCTTATGAAGAGTCAGTATGAAATGAGCATGATGGGAGAGCTCACCTACTTTCTTGGTTTACAAGTTAAACAAGTAAAGGAAGGTATATTCATAAATCAAACTAAGTACATCTATGATCTACTTAAAAAGTTTGATTTATTGGATTGCAAAGAAGCTAAGACTCCCATGCCAACAGCCACCAAATTAGAGTTAAGTCCTAATGAGAAATCTGTGGACATCTCTAATTATAGAGGCATGGTTGGTTCTCTTTTATATCTGACAGCTAGTAGACCAGATATTATGTTTTCTACATGCCTCTGTGCTAGATTTCAATCTGATCCTAAAGAATCACATCTTATTGCTATAAAAAGAATATTCAGATATCTTAAGGGAACACCAAATCTTGGCATTTGGTACCCTAAAGACTCTGGATTTGATCTAATTGGATATTCAGATGCTGATTTTGCAGGATGCAAAATTGATAGAAAAAGTACAACAGGCACCTGTCAATTTCTTGGTGACAGACTGATTTCTTGGTTTAGCAAAAAGCAAAATTCTGTATCAACCTCTACAGCTGAGGCTGAGTACATTGCAGCTGGAAGCTGTTGTGCACAATTATTGTGGATGAGAAATCAATTACTTGATTATGGATTAAATCTCTCAAAAATCCCAATATTTTGTGACAACACCAGTGCTATTGCTATAACTGAAAATCCAGTACAACACTCAAGAACCAAGCACATTGACATCAAATACCACTTCATAAGGGAACATGTGATGGCTGGTACTGTTGAAATGCATTTTGTTCCAAGTGAAGAACAAATTGCAGATATCTTCACAAAGCCTCTTGATGAATCCACATTCACAAGGTTGGTAAGTAAATTAGGTATGTTAAATTTCTCCTAATTTAGAGTGAATTTTTCTGTAATTTGGCAGCCAGAATTTGATTAATTTTGATTTATCAAAATTGAATTAATTATAATTCTGGATAAAATCTATAATATTTCAACTGATGAACTAGTGAAATTGTTTCAACTGATGTTTGAAACAATATCCTCCTGCGCTGTTTTTCATTCAACTGATGACATCAGTTGAAGACGCCTTCAACTGATCTTCATCAGTTGACTAGGAAGTTTAAAGAGGCGCTTATTTCATCCGTTGAAAGTATTATCAGATCTGAGCCGTTGAAATTTCTTTTGTCTCTCTCTTACTTTATATACACGATCGTGTGTGTAATTTTTGTAGAGATAAATAAGAGTAATTTCTTCTCAACGGTAATTTCTCAGCCAATCACAGCAATTTTCTGAGAAAGTATTTAAGTGTTTTAATCTATTTTCATTTCTTTTCATCTTACTCTTTCGAATTCTCAAAGCTCTCTTCTCTCTCTGTGCAAAACCAAGTTCTAATTTCTCTTCAAGCTTTCTCTGTAACTGCAATGGCACCAATGAAGAAGTACACTGCACCAAGTGGGTTTATCTATGAGAAGAACAACTTTGCGTCATTTGTGGATACTAAAGCTGTGGAGGAGAAAGAGTATCACAGGATGATGGAGTTCATCAAGTCAAGCCAGCTCTCTTATGCTATGACTGAAGCTCCCATCATCTACCATGAAATAGTTGAGGAAATGTGGACCTCTGCAGAGTTTAATAGTGAGCATGAAACTCTAACTTTCTCTGTCAATAATAAAACTTACTCTGTTAATGCTGATGTTATGAAAGCATGCTTTAAGATTCCTGAAAATACTGTTTTATCTTTGCCTAGTGATAATCAGTTGGTTAATTTACTTTATGCCATGAATTATGTTTTGCCAACTGATGCCTTAGGTAAAATAGAAAGAAGGGGTCTTAGGAGAGAATGGAGTTACTTATGTGATGCATTTATTAAAGCATTTTCTGGTAAAATTAGTAATTTTAATGCCCTTACTTCCCAGATCTTACAGATGCTTTACATGTACCTGACTAATGAATATTTCAACTTTGGTGGTTTGATGATCCAAGAAATTGGGGAGAAACTAGGTGATAAAACTGATAGACCTAGGAATATATATTATGTCAGATTTCTTATGATGCTAGCTAATCATCTCAATGATAAGCTAGTTATTACTAACAAGGAAGCCAAGCTTCCCAGTTTTGTGCAGGAAAAGAGAGTCTTTAAAGACCTCTTTAGGATGAATTTATACCCCTCCTTGGAGGTGGTGTACCTGCCAACAATGGAGGCTGGAAAGCACAAAGAGGTACATGGCTTTCCTACTACTCTCTCTCAACCCTCAACTTCTTTGCTTTCTGCTATCAGGGCTGTTGAAGAGGCCCATCAACAGCCTACACAAGTAGCAAAACCCTCTAAAACCAAGTCTTCTAAACCAACCTCAGATGCCTCCCAAAAGGCATCTGTTGTAAAAACTAAGAAACACAAGCCTGAGGGGAGTGTGATTGGAGGAAGTGAGGGGGAGGGAAAGGGTGATCATCAAAGAAACCCTAAGGATAAGGATGGAGAGGTGAGTGCTAACCAGCCTAGCCACTCTGCAGTCTCCCAAAAGACTGTAGATGTTAATATGGATTTAAGCACATCCCTAGCAGCATCCTCCCAAAAGGATGTTGTTATTGAAAACAGTCCTCAGCCAAGGACACAGTCAAAAAGGGGGAGGGACACCACTTCTTCACCAATAAAAGCCTATGGGAGAAAGAAGCCAAGAAGTGACAAACTGAAGCACTCTGCACACACACAGGCATCCATTCTGGACTTCATGCCTTTAACTTCTCAAAGTCAGATTGATGTGACTCCAATAAATGTGGAGTCACAGCCCCCTTCTTCATCTCAACCAATCACCCATATTCATGATCTTACCATCTCTACTGCTCAAACACAATCCCCAACCTCCTCTGTGGATGTGGAATTAATTCACACCACACTTGTAAATTCTCCATCTTTGGATTTCATGGAGAAGCCCCCATCTGAGATTGATCATCATCATTTTGATGATTTGTTGGATCTTTCTCTTCCAATTCCTTCTTTTGTGAAAGTGTGCTCTGTGGATATACCATTAAAATCAATCACCACAGACTCAACTATCACAGCCTCTAAACCTATTTCTTCATTTTCTTCAACTGATCTCCCTCATCAGTTGACAAGTGTTTGTCCTTCAACTGATCTGCTTAACAGCTCTCATCAGTTGAAAGCATTCTCTACTCATGTTTCAACTGATGTCTCTCATCAGTTGACAACTGCTACTACTTCAATTACTTTACCTTCTTCTACAGCAGTTGATCACATGGTAGCACAAACACTTTTAGGATTGAGTGGAGTGAGCTATGGAGTGGAGAGGCAGCCTAGTGAGCTGGCAAAAGGAGAGGGTGTGGAGAGTCTGGCATTTTCTTCTAGCCAGGAAAAAGGAGAGGATATGAGTGACCCTTTAGTAAGGGTAAGTGAGGGAGAGGTGAGTTGTGTGGTGAGCCAAGGGGAGCCCTTGATGCAAGAAAAGAGAGAAATTGAGAGAAATGCAGGTGTCAGTGAAGGGTTTAGTGAACAAGAGTTTCAAGCTGAATACAGATCCATATTGGATGGTGTTTCACTAGACCCTGAGACTTTTACTCATGGAATGTCTTCCATTCAAGATTTTGCCAGATTGGACAATCAAGCAGCTGAGAGGCACCTTAATCTAATTCACACTACATCTTCTATGCTTAGAGCAAAGGAGGCATTTACAGCTCTGCCTGCCAATGCTGGAGATGATTTTCAATATGATGATAGTGATGAAGACCTCAATGATGCTCTTGAGGAATCCCTTGGTGAACAACCTACCACTTCTCTACCTTCATGGCTCTCCATGCAGTCTGCAAATGCAATGGTTGTCAGCATGGAGCTGGAAAGGCAAGCCTCCACCATTCTTCAATCACAACCTGGAAGCTCATCCTCCTCTCAAGCCATCTCTGCCACCATTGCCAGTCAAGCTTTGGAAAACCTCAAGCTTCACAAATATCAATCTCTCCACTTTCAGAAAGAGATAGAGCATCTCAATTGTCTCATTGCCTCTGTTAAGACTGATCTGACCAAACAAATTGATGAAAAGCTTCCAGCTCAGGTCAAATCAGCTATTTCTGGTTCTGAGCAAAAACAACTGCAATTGGAAAAGCAAGTAGAAGCTCTGGAAGGCAATGTCTATATCTTAAACTCTAGGATGGATGAGATGTTGCAGCATCAAAGAATTCAGACTGGACTCCTTCAACATCTTCTTCTTGCCTCTGGTGCTTCTCTTCCCAGTCCATCCCTTACACTTGCTGCTAACAAAAAGGGGGAGAAAGAATTACCAACTCCTGCAGAATTAATCAGTCAAATTCCTCCTCCTTTCCACACTGAAAGGGAAAAGCAAAAGATTGAAAGGATGAAAGAATTGGACTCCATTGCAAAGAGAGTGGCTCAATTGGGCAAGAAATCATCTACATCTTCTACAGCCACCACAGCTCAAATCTCTTTTCCAACCACAACCACAATTCTCAGGGTAATCACACCTGAGATTGTTATTCCCTCCAAGACAGAGAAGGGTGAGCCATCATTTCTGAATGAGTTCAAGCCAACTCTGTTTCCAAACAATTGTGGTTACTCCAGGCCTGGAAAAGACTCAAGCTCAATCTACTTTCCATTAGCCAGGCCTGACAAAAATGAATACAAGCTTTTGGGCCAAGAAATCAAAAGTTATAAAGATTGTGCAGATGTGGCCTTAAAGACTCATTTTGCCATCATCTACAGAGAAGGCCAGAAGTTGTTTATTGGAACTGGCCATCCTCATTACTCATATGCAAAAGCTGAAGAGGTGGCCAGAGAATGTGAAAAAGAGGAGTTTGAATCCCAACTCTCTTTAAACCAAATAGAGGTGGATGAAAGGTTTGCTATTGAGCTGGAAGAGGAGTTGGCAGCTGAGCTTTTAAATGAGGAAAGATTGCCTCTTGAATCATCTCCAAAGAAAAAGAGAGTCAAATCTAAGACTAAGATGCCTGAGGCAGCCAAGAGAAGAGAAGAAGTGCCAGAAAAGCCTATCTCAAAGCCTTCTTCTCCAATCAAGGACACCACAGTGGTACATCCAGATGTCAACTTCCATGATGAGCCAATAATGCCAAAAGAGGAGCCAGTTGACTTGGAAGATATCCCAATTCCAGCTTTTCTTGTTCAAGAACCTTCCAAGCCAAAGAAGAAAGTCAAGTCTGTTGCTAAGAGGATGGCTAACCCTCCTAAACCTCCAAAAGAACCTGAAAATCCTGATGACTATCTGATCATTGCTAACATTGAAGAAATTTCTGAGTTGGAGCTGGAGCTGGATGATCTTCAAGAAGTAAGAGGAATAGAAGCAACTTCAAAGTTACCTGAAAGATTGGTATTCTCTTACAAAAACAAGGGTGATGTCATCTGGCCTCTTCACAGAGTTCTGAATTCTGAGGGATTCAGTTCTCTAACAAAAATATATGGATCTATGAAGAGGACTGGAGGATTTACACCACCTGCAAAGCAAATGGTACTAAAGAGAATCCTTGAGATCAGGAAGGAATGGAACTCAGATGCTAGTCTACAAAGAAGGCTGAAAATTCCCTACACTGGAAAGAAAATTCATCATGAACCTACTCCAGTTATGGAATTTAGGGACAATCAAGGTGTTAGGAGATTTTTCAGACCTAAAGATCAACTCAAGGTTGCTAGCTTGAATACTCTGAAGACTCTCCAATCCAAGCTCAACAGACAAGATAGTGATGAAGAATGGTTCTACAGGATCTTTCAGAAGCAAATTAATATTCTTGAAGAAAAACTTAAGTCCAGAAGAAGAAGATCTTCTAGGAACAAGTAACTGCTCAGTCTAGAGGAGCATAATCATCTGTAATCTTTTCTAACTCTTGTATTTAAATTCTGCATTTTATTTTATTAATGTTTTTGTTATCATCAAGTGTAGAATTTATGTCTGCATCTTGTCCAGTCATAAATTGGGGGAGATTGTTAGGAATCAATAATTTTTGATGATAACATAAACATTTTGTAACATGTCTTACTTAGAACCTTTATCAAATTTCAGTTGTAATTGTTATGTTTCTTGTCTTTGGGAATTATCAACGGATGGGTAGAATAGGATGGCTAATTGTAAATATCCAATGCCATGTAATTTTATCTAAGTGAAGGATATTCAACTGATGAGATGTAACTATTCAACTGATGAAGACTGGATGATGTTTCAACTGATGAAAATCAAGCATTCAACTGAAGACAAAGTGTTCAACTGATGATGCTGAGGAATTCAACTGATGAGACTGGAACAGCATTCAACTGATGAAGTTTGTAATTCATTCAACTGATGAAGTTTGTAATTCATTCAACTGATGAGCCGGGCATTCAACTGATAAAGTCAATAGCAGTTGAAAGTAACCAGAACTTTCAACTGATGAAGCAAAGAGCAGTTGAAAGTGACTAGAGCTTAAGTCTGACAAATCACATGGATCGAATTACACTAAAATAGACATGGAAGCCTAATTAGGAAAATAAAGAAGAAGCAGAAACATACTTATCTCATGCAATGCAATCTGGATCAAATCAAGATGATGGTCAAAGATGAAGACATCTCAGAAAGCATGCATAAGACAAAGTTGTGCAGCATTGTTTTTAGATTAGAGTGCATTTTGTAATCTAGCTAAAAGCTTTGTAAAACTTGGAGTATATAACCAAGTTAGTAGCATCAGTTGAACTTGTTCAAATTACTTGAGAGAAAAATCTGAGAGTTAGAACTTGTTGAGTGATGAACCAGCAGCTGTGCGAATTGTAAAACAATCCACAGATTCTTCTATATAAAATCTCACGGGTGGATCATTCAATCCACCCGTATTTTTAATACTTGGTGTTTTTCTGTCTATTGTGTTCTTAGTGTATTATTCTTGAATCTTTTAAATTTGTAAAAGATTGTATTCAACCCCCCCCTTCTACAATCTTTCTCATAGTTGGTGTAAAATAACATTTTGTGATCCGTGAATATTTCACACTTCTCGCCATAAAGATAGTGTCTCCAAAGCTTTAAAGCAAACACAATTGCTGCCAATTCCAAGTCATGAGTCGGATATCTTTGTTCGTGTGGTTTGAGTTGTCTTGACGCGTAGGCTATTACTTTCCCGTGTTGCATTAAGACACAACCTAATCCTTTGTATGACGCATCACTGTAGATAACAAAATCTCCTTGATCATCTGGCAAAGCTAGAACTGGAGCGGTGACTAACTTCTGTTTCAACTCTTGAAAGCTCTTTTCACATTTGTCGGTCCATTCAAACTTCTCATTCTTCCGAGTCAATCTTGTCAACGGTACTGCAATCTTCGAGAAATCCTTCACAAACCTTCGATAATATCCGGCCAATCCCATGAAACTTCTAACTTCAGTTGGGGTCTTCGGGCTTTCCCAATTCATCACAGCTTCTATCTTTGCTGGATCCACTCGAATACCTTCACTTCCAACAATATGCCCTAAAAACTGCACTTCTCGTAGCCAAAATTCACATTTTGAGAATTTTGCATACAGCTTCTCCTTTCTTAAAGTTTCCAAAGCTATCCTCAGGTGTTCAGCATGTTCCTCTTCAGACCTCGAGTATATGAGAATATCGTCGATGAATACAATGACGAACTTGTCTAAATACTTCTTGAATACACGGTTCATCAAATCCATGAAGGCGGCTGGTGCGTTTGTCAATCCGAATGCCATAACTAGAAACTCGTAATGCCCATACCGAGTTCTAAAAGCGGTCTTTGGAATGTCTTCCGGCTTAATCTTCAATTGATGATATCCCGAACGCAGGTCAATCTTCGAAAAGTAAGTTGCTCCTTTGAGTTGATCAAATAAGTCGTCGATTCGAGGCAAAGGATACCTATTCTTGATTGTCAACTTGTTCAATTCTCTATAGTCGATGCACAATCTCATGCTTCCGTCCTTTTTCTTCACAAAAAGAACTGGAGCTCCTCACGGGGATACACTCGGCCTTATAACTCCTTTGTCTAACAACTCTTGCAATTGCTTGGCCAACTCCTTCATTTCTGCCGGCGCCATTCGATACGGTTGCTTTGAAACTGGTTCCGTGCCGGGTGCTAAGTCAATAGAAAACTCAATTTGACGGTCGGGAGGCAAACCAGGAAGATCGTCAGGAAATACATCAAGAAACTCACTAACTATCGGAATGCTTTCTATGTTCGGCGTCTCTTTAGATCTATCAACCACATGAGCCAAATAACCTTCACAACCTTGCCTTAACAACTTCTTAGCTTCAATTATCGTCAAGAATGTCTTAGTTTGTTTCTGCCCTTTAAACTCTACTTTCTTGCCTTGAGGAGACTTAAGGATTATCTTCTTCTTCTTACAGTCTATTTGAGCACCATTTTCTGCTAACCAATCCATACCTAATATAACATCAAACTCTCCTAATCGAAAAGGTATAAGGGAAGCAGGAAAACTAAAGCCAGAAATCTCTATAGTACACCGGGGGCAAATACTTCTAACAGATACTTGTTCTTGATTAGCAACAATGATAGATAAGGGTTCAACTAACGGTTCAATTCCACAATTCAACTTGCCAACAAAAGATTCAGATACGAAAGATCTAGTAGCTCCAGAATCAAATAGCACTTTAGCATGGATGTTGTTGACAGAAAGCGTACCTGCCACAACCTCAGAACTCTGGACGGCATCCTTGATATTCATGTTGAATGTCCTTGCTTGAGCCGGATAAGAGGGATGGAAAACAGGAGTTGCAGACTCAAAAACTTGAGTAGAAGGTAGTTGCAGAATCGGAGCAGAAGATGTCATTCCTTGATTGTAAGGTGTAGCTGCCAACTGCATCAACTTGCTGGTTCAAGGAGCCTTACAATCCCTTGACATATGACCGGTCTTTCCACACTTGAAACATGTAACAGAAGGCTTCGGGTTCTGGCACTCGTTCGCATAATGACCCTTCGAGTTGCATTTGAAACAGACAATATCAGCCTTATTACAACTTCCCGTGTGTTTCTTGTTGCAGAACTTGCATTCTGAATTAGCTTGTTGACTCCTTTGACCACTCGGTCCTTGAATCTTCTTCACACTCCTACTATCACCTTTCTTGAATCCTCGGGGACCTCCTTGATTCTGAAACCCAAACTTCTTGAAACTCTTTCCACTTTGGCTCCCTTGAGCCGAACCTTCACCTTTACTCAAAAACTTTCTCTTCTTACTATCCTTCTCCTTCTGATTCTGATCACTTTCTCCTTCAATTACCATTGCCTTCTGGACCACTTCAGCATATGTGGCCAATTCAAAAGCAGCCACTCTGCTTCGTAGCCAAGGCTTCAATCCTTGTTGAAATCTCTTCGCTCTTTTCTCGTCCGTGTCCACATAATCTCCCACGAACCTTGCCAATTCTGTAAATTTCTTCTCGTATTCCCCAACAGTCATTCCCTCTTGCTTCAATTCAAAGAACTTTAACTCCATCTGAGTTTGCATATACCTTGGAAAGTACTTGTCTAGAAATATCCTCTTGAATCTATCCCAAGCAATAACCTCACCTTCTTCTAAAGCACGGGCTGACTCCCACCAGTAGTTTGCTTCATCTTTCAGAAAATAGGAGGCATATTCAACTTTCTTATTATCAGTTACAACAGCCAAGGTGAAAGCCTTCTCCATCTCCTTTAGCCAGGATTGAGCTTCAACAGGGTCTTGAGTTCCTCGGAACTCGGGTGGTTTCACAGCTTGAAAAGATTTGAAAGTAGTAGGTGGTGGTGGTGCTTGTTGCTGTTGCTGGAGTTGTTGTTGAAGTAATTGTTGTTGTTGAGCAAGGGTAACAGATTGTTGGTGAAGAAGTTGCATAAGTTGAGCCAAGGTTGGTGGTGGTTCTTCGGTATTTTCATTGGTGGTGTTGCGGGCTCTTCGAGGAGGCATGATTCTGAATGTAGACAAGAAAAGCTTATTCACAGTTCAATATATGCATACAAGTTATATCAAAGGAGAACATTGGGTACAAAGGTATTATTCAAGAGTTATCCACATGGTAACGGTCTATGGTAATTATTATGGCATCATGGTATGTGTGTGTATTATTAGAGTCTAAGGTATCATATTGCAAAGGTACAATTATTCGGTCAAAGTCATATCATGGTATATTGGGAAAAGTTTAAACATGATCAAGTTCTAAAGGTTTAACATGGTAATTTCTGTCTAAGCATGGTATATATGAAATGACAAAATGAGATAAATAGTCAAAGTGCGTGATTAAACATTAGTTCAAATGATAGGTACGGAACAGTACGAACGGAAATAAAGTGCAAATAAAAGTCTTCCCGAAACAATCCGGGGGTACAAGTACGAATGAAAGTCAAAGTACGGATAGCATGATAATAAAGATAAATAGACTAAGGAATAGTCTAGGGGGATGGTGATGATGCTGGTGAAGCTGATGGACTGGCAACTGGCTCACGGAGACTGCTAATCACACGGCGGAGCTCGTCAGTAATGGCGGTCAAAGTGATACGGCTCTCACGCTCGCGGTAGGGTGGAATAGCTGTCAAACGGTCCTCGGCCATACGAATGATCTCCTCGACCCTAGCAATCAAACGGGGACGGTTGCCTTCATCATCAAAGTCCTCACGGTACAACTGGTCAATCCGGTGCTGGAGAATCGTGTTCTGGCCCTCGAGTCGGTCAGTAAGCCTAACCATCTGCTCGTAAAGCGGGAACGGAACAGTAGCCGGGAATCCGGGACTAGAAGATGACGATGCCTGCCAACAGTTATATATATATATACGCGGTTATAGTAAAAAGGGTGAGAAAACTTAAAAGATTCTAACGCCCCAAATCCCACATGATCTAAGTTCATCTTAACCTCTAAATCCTATCTTATATTCATTTATCCTATGTTGTTCAGTGACTCAAACCTGTCGCTCTGATACCAACTGTGACGGACCCAACATAAATAACCGACTAAAGCATGCATATCGATAAATATAATTAAACTACAGAGTTATAAAGATTAATCTACAAGTCTAATCCACAATCCCGGAATCACCAGGAATGAGTATGAACAACAACTAAAGTTATTACAACCCAGATAGAAATCCAAATTAAGTCTAAGTCATTACTACAAGTTTTAAATCCCAAAAGTTCAAAAGATAACCACTAGGGAACTACGAGTCCCCAACCTGCTCCATCATACGGCGGTAAGCAATCCCGTTGCCTGAGGTGGATTTACGTGCGGTCTGCTTGAAACGGGCCATTCTCGGGTTTCACTGAAGGGTTATAACAACAACAATATATATGAGCATAAAGCTCAGCAAGTGAAAGCAGTAATTAAACAGTTCACAATAAGCAATATAATCAAGTGCAAAAGCAACAATAGATATCACAAGGTATAAACACAAGTAAAGGTGCAATGTGGGATATCAATTTATTGGAATTGGAAACACACAGCGCTACGAGCATTGAGGGGTGATCAGCCCACACCAAGCTCCGAACCACATAAAGTGATTCAACCAGGGAGGATCCTCGGCACACATTGGCCATAAACAGACATCAGGCTCCCCGCTACTGATGCTGCAATAATTGACTGGCGCCTCAGTCTTATAAAATTATTAACCAATTCCTTTTAAGGTTATCTCAAATCAAATCATTTTCAGAAAAGGGGTCTTGATCAAAGACAAGTTATAAGCAAGGGTGTTTTCAAAATACAAGTGATCTTTCTAAAATAGGAAATATTATTAAGATCAGGGTCCCAAAAGAGATAATTCAGGTTAATGTGGGGTATCAAGTTCTTATTTATTCATCAAGGGACTATTGGAGTATAATCATGTGGGTGTAGGGTAATATCACATGAAAAAGGTAATTCAAATGTTAAGGGTATTATTGGAATCCAAAGTGATGATCATGAGGGGTGACAAGGTAATTCAGTCCTAAGTAAACAGTAATTCAACATTCACAGGTACACAATCATAAAGCAAGTATAAAGGAAGAGTTTCACTTGCCTGGATAAAGCTTACTAAACTCCTGTATAGATGCTTCTAGGGGTTCCTTGCCTGGCCTCCTACTTGCACCTATAATTAGTAGTATCCTCGTCACTAACTACCCTTTCGCGTATAAATATATATATATACATATATATAAATAAATATATATACATATATATTAAATATACACTTAAACTTAATTAAAACAAGTAACATAATCATCAAGTAATGCACATAACAAGTAAAGCATGGCACTTTGTTACTTAACTTATATCACTTAATAATCTCTAATTATTCCTAAGTCAATTAAGCATTTAATCAAGTAGCACATAAGGTCTAAGACCAATACCTCCTAACCATACTCTACTGACCTCAAATTAACAAATTAATAGTAAGGCACACTTGTGCCCCACCTCCCAAGACTTACAAGTGAAGTGCAACCTAAGTGACTCACTAGTATGCTTACCTTGGCGACACTTGGGTGCCTTAGTAAAAATAATGCATCTACACTAAGTGATTTGACTTGAACTAACTTGCACTCTCTAATATGACTTAAAACTAACTCATGGACTCAATATGAGGTCAAGGCCTCACTGATGACACACTCAAATGCAATGCATCCTAAGTTGGTACTAAAATGTGACTCCATGTGTGACACTTGTGTTCTTTAGTGGAAATGAGGCATCTCCACTTAGGGTATTGACTCCAAACCAATTTCTAAAGGTTGACACAATCTTAAACTAATATTATGAAGTGGTGTGACTCAAAGGTCTTGCCTATATAGGTCCTTAAAAACTAATGTACCAAAGTGACCATTCTGCCTTGGCAGTTTGGCACCTCTTGGGGGTTTTGGCAAAAACAAGTGTTTCTACTATGTGCCTTGGTGAAATTGTGACTCTACTGGATACTTAAGACTTAAATCTAAGTTGTGCACTTGGAATGACACTAAGGCCTTGCTCAGGCCTCCTTGGGCCTCTAAACAAAGTTGACACAGAGCACCCTGCCCTGCTGTGGGGACTGCCATGAACTTAACAACTTGAGACTCACTAAACTCACTCACTACACCAATACAATGACTCAAATAGCTTCCTAATACTTCCCTAAGCTCATTTAAATCAAGGCCCCATGAGGGCCTCCACATTGACAAGGTGTTTAACATACAAAAGTGCAATTGACCCAAATGTGCCCTGTTCTGGGGTGTACTCTGAAATGTGTGTGTGCATCTATGTAAATGATGGTTTTTATGACTTCTAAGGCTACTGGAGACTTGTATACATCAAGTCCCAACTCCAGGAGACTTGGGCCTATGAGGGCCTAAGCATGACACACCTAATTCTCATGGTTTCTAAGGTGCAAAAATCTGCCATGGTGTGTGTGTGACTCCTTCCACCTTAACTCCCTTCCAAACACCAAATACCAACAAACCAATCCACAAATCTTAATCCATACTATACATATACCTACTGACTATTTACACAAGGCAAGATATTACCAATTTTAACCATTTAAGAGCACAAAACCGAGGCATGTATAGAGGTAAAACAGAGCAGAATTTGAGGGAGCATTCAAGAGCAAAATTTCGAATGTAACATCATGGTATCCACACAATGGCTACTGATTACTACTAGATATCATCATACACACCATAAACTATCATTTTAGCACTTAGAACATGGCATGCATTACTCAAAAAAATCACATACAAAACTCAAATTCATAGCTTTATATTCGGTTTTCACATAACTCAACATGCATTACTATAATCTCTCAAATATAGCTCTAAATCACATTGTAACATCAAAAGAATAGACATGCAAGGGCTGATTATCCACCAAAATCACACCACAACCAAATACCCTTCGAAAATTCAAGAAACAAACTCCCAAAACCATGAAATTTTCGAGTGACCACACACATACATTCGGCTCTTCCTTAGAGTCATGGCCGGATGTGATGAAACATGAGTATGACTTGGTCAAATAGAGGTGTAAACCCATCCAAAATCATCTCAAGTTCATCTTTAGGAGCCACCAAAATAGAGACCCTAAGCTCATAAGAACCAAGGCCCTATTTCGGCTCCAAACTCAACATGCAAAGCTAAACTAACCTTGAACTTGAAAGTACTCACAAGATATTGCTAGAAGAGAGTGATCCTTGCTTGGTTTTGTGAAGAAATGAAAAAAAAATGGTGGAAGGGGGATGGGGGTGAGCTTCGGCCGAATGGAGGAGAAGGGAGAGAAGAGAGGAGAGTGGAGAGAGTTTGTGTGGGTTTGTGTGTGTTAAAGTGTGAGTTTTGTTTGGTTTATATGTGGCTTGACTTGACCAAAAGAGTGAGTGGGTTTGAGAGATTACAAGACTATCCTTTTGACAAGTATAGGTGGATTTGCATGCAAGGGTTTATTAGTAACTTATATGGTCAAGTGAGGTGATTGTACGGTCTTACCCTTGGTCATAATGCTAGTCAAAGTTGCATGCAAGGTCACACTAGTCATTTGCTAACTAATAAAAGTGTGATTAAAAAGATATTAAAAGAATGAGTTTTAGTAAATAAAGTACAAATCTATAATTCATGAAATTAATATCACCAATAATATGAGATTTTAGAAGTTTAATAAAATAGTTTTCAAAAATTTTGGACAAGAAATGAATTTTAAAAGTAATATTACAAGTAGAGCTCTATTATACACATTCACATAAATACAAAGCACGAGTATAATACACGTAAAATCTCGAGAAGAATATATACACCAAAACGCTATTTTACAAGTTAAAGTTTATCGGCTACTCGCAATTTAACAAATATCACTAAATCGCATATATCTTTATTATTATTTAATCGGGTAACGGCAACGATCACATTTATTAATACAAAGTCAAAACCGTCGCAACTAGTAATATTATTTAATCGCGTAGCGAGAATTATTCGTCAAAAGTCACATAAGTACATTCTAACGATATACGAAAGTCATGTAACGATAAACGAGTCAAATTCACATAGTTTGGCAATTAAAACACGAAATTTAATATATCACCAAAATGAAATACTGTAATATATATAAGTCAAATATTACAGGCGTTACAGGTCCAGAAGGCAATGGTAATTGAAGGAGAAAGTGATCAGAACCAGAAGGAGAAGGATAACAAGAAGAGGAAGTTTGTAAGTAAAGGTGAAGGTTCGGCTCAAGGGAGCCAAAGTGGAAAGAGTTTCAAGAAGTTTGGGTTTCAGAATCAAGGAGGTCCCCGAGGATTCAAGAAAGGTGATAGTAGGAGTGTGAAGAAGATTCAAGGACCGAGTGGTCAAAGGAGTCAACAAGCTAATTCAGAATGCAAGTTCTGCAACAAGAAACACACGGGAAGTTGTAATAAGGCTGATATTGTCTGTTTCAAATGCAACTCGAAGGGTCATTATGCGAACGAGTGCCAGAACCCGAAGCCTTCTGTTACATGTTTCAAGTGTGGAAAGACCGGTCATATGTCAAGGGATTGTAAGGCTCCTTGAACCAGCAAGTTGATGCAGTTGGCAGCTACACCTTACAATCAAGGAATGACATCTTCTGCTCCGATTCTGCAACTACCTTCTACTCAAGTTTTTGAGTCTGCAACTCCTGTTTTCCATCCCTCTTATCCGGCTCAAGCAAGGACATTCAACATGAATATCAAGGATGCCGTCCAGAGTTCTGAGGTTGTGGCAGGTACGCTTTCTGTCAACAACATCCATGCTAAAGTGCTATTTGATTCTGGAGCTACTAGATCTTTCATATCTGAATCTTTTGTTGGCAAGTTGAATTGTGAAACTGAACCTTTAGCTGAACCCTTATCTATCATTGTTGCTAATCAAGAACAAGTATGTGTTAGAAGTATTTGCCCCCGGTGTACTATAGAGATCTCTGGCTTTAGTTTTCCTGCTTCCCTTATACCTTTTTGATTAGGAGAATTTGATGTTATATTAGGTATGGATTGGTTAGCAGAAAATGGTGCTCAAATAGATTGTAAGAAGAAGAAGATAATTCTTAAGTCTCCTCAAGGCAAGAAAGTAGAGTTTAATGGGCAGAAACAAGCTAAGACATTCTTGGCGATAATTGAAGCTAAGAAGTTGTTAAGGCAAGGTTGTGAAGGTTATTTGGCTCATGTAATTGATAGATCTAAAGAAACCCCGAATATAGAGAGCATTCCGATAGTTAATGAATTTCTTGATGTATTTCCTGACGATCTTCCTGGTTTGCCTCCCGACCGTCAAATTGAGTTTTCTATTGACTTAGCACCCGGCACGGAACCAGTCTCAAAACAACCGTATCGAATGGCGCCGGCAGAAATGAAAGAGTTGGCCAAGCAATTGCAAGAACTGTTAGACAAAGGAGTTATAAGGCCGAGTGTATCCCCGTGGGGAGCTCCAGTTCTTTTTGTGAAGAAAAAGGACGGAAGCATGAGATTGTGCATCGACTATAGAGAATTGAACAAGTTGACAATCAAGAATAGGTATCCTTTGCCTCGAATCGACGACTTATTTGATCAACTCAAAGGAGCAACTTACTTCTCGAAGATTGACTTGCGTTCGGGATATCACCAATTGAAGATTAAGTCCGAAGACATCTCAAAGACAGCTTTCAGAACTCGGTATGGGCATTACGAGTTTCTAGTTATGGCATTCGGATTGACAAACGCACCAGCCGCCTTCATGGATTTGATGAACCGTGTATTCAAGAAGTATTTAGACAAGTTCGTCATTGTATTCATCGACGATATTCTCATATATTCGAAGTCTGAAGAAGAACATGCTGAACATCTGAGGATAGCTTTGGAAACTTTAAGGAAGGAGAAGCTGTATGCAAAGTTCTCTAAATGCGAATTTTGGCTACGAGAAGTGCAGTTCTTAGGGCATATCGTTGGAAGCGAAGGAATTCGAGTGGATCCAGCAAAGATAGAAGCTGTGATGAATTGGGAGAGGCCAAAGACCCCAACTGAAGTTAGAAGTTTCATGGGATTGGCCGGATATTATCGAAGGTTTGTGAAAGATTTCTCGAAGATTGCAGTACCGTTGACAAGATTGACTCGGAAGAACGAGAAGTTTGAATGGACCGACAAATGTGAAAAGAGCTTTCAAGAGTTGAAACAAAGATTAGTCACCGCTCCAGTTCTAGCTTTGCCAGATGATCAAGGAGATTTTGTTATCTACAGTGATGCGTCGTATAAAGGATTAGGTTGTGTCTTAATGCAACACGGGAAAGTGATAGCCTACGCGTCAAGGCAACTCAAGCCACACGAACAAAGATATCCGACTCATGACTTGGAATTGGCAGCAATTGTGTTTGCTTTGAAGCTTTGGAGACACTATCTTTATGGCGAGAAGTGTGAAATATTCACGGATCACAAAAGCTTGAAGTACATTTTCACGCAAAAAGAGTTGAACATGAGGCAACGAAGATGGTTGGAATTGATTAAAGACTACGACTGTACGATTAGTTATCATTCCGGAAAGGCGAACGTGGTAGCAGATGCGTTAAGTCGCAAAGAAAGGTTGAATATGTTGACTATGGCTCAAGAACTATCACAAGAATTCGAGAAGATGGGAATTGAAATTCGAGCTCCAAGTGCACCTACAGAAATGATTTGTACCATGACTTTTCAGCCTGAATTGATGGAGAAGATAAAGAAATGCCAAGAAGAAGTGATGAATGAAAAGATCAATGAGTTGACCGGAGAAGAGATTTGTACTCAGAAAGACAATCAAGGAATCTTGAGATTTTCATCAAGAATTTGGATACCAAATGTGGAAGAATTGAAGAATGAAATTTTGAAGGATGCTCACAATTCAGAATTTTCTATTCACCCCGGAAGCACAAAAATGTACCAAGATTTGAAGCAAAACTTTTGGTGGCCAGACATGAAGAAAGAAATTGCTCAGTGGATCAGTAAATGCTACACTTGTCAAAGGGTAAAAGCTGAACATCAGAAGCCAAGTGGGTTGATACAGCCTTTAGAGATACCAGAATGGAAGTGGGAGCACATTGCAATGGACTTCATAGTTGGATTGCCAAGGACGAAATCTAATCATGATGCTATTTGGGTAATCATTGATCGGTTGACCAAGTCGGCTCATTTTCTGCCAATTAACGAGAGATTTTCAATGGATAAGCTAATTCATATGTATTTGAAAGAGATTGTTACTCGTCATGGAGTTCCAGTATCTATTGTGTCAGATCGAGACCCCCGTTTTAACTCTAGATTTTGGAAGCAATTTCAAGAACATTTGGGAACCCGACTCAAGATGAGTACTGCTTATCATCCACAAACAGACGGACAAAGCGAGCGTACAATTCAAACTATCGAAGACATGTTAAGGTCTTGTGCTTTGGACTTCAAAGGAAATTGGGACGAGCATTTGCCTTTGGTTGAGTTTTCGTATAATAACAGTTATCATGCCAGCATTGGGATGCCCCCGTACGAAGCTCTTTATGGAAGGAAGTGTAGATCTCCGATATATTGGGATGAAGTTGGAGAAAGGAAAGTAATTGGTCCAGAATTGATCCAGCAAACAAGAGAAGCAATAGATGTGATTCGAAGCAGATTGGTTGCAGCTCAAGATAGACAACGGAAGTATGCTGACCCGCACAGAAAGGATGTTGAGTATGAAATTGGAGAAGCAGTTCTGTTAAAAGTGTCACCCTGGAAAGGAATAGCAAGATTCGGAAAGAAAGGGAAACTTAGTCCAAGATTCATTGGTCCTTTTGAGATTTTAAGCAAAATTGGGAAAGTGGCGTACGAACTAGCTTTACCACCTCAAATGCAGCACGTTCACAATGTTTTCCATGTCTCATTGCTTAAGAAGTTCAACCCCGACACCAAGTGCATTATAGAGAATGAACCAGTTGAAATAGAGCCCGATTTGTCTTATATCGAGCAACCGGTTAGCATTCTAGATAGAAAGGATAAGGTGTTAAGGAATAAGATAGTTCCTTTAGTTAGAGTTTTGTGGAGAAATCCCAAGGTTGAAGAATCAACGTGGGAATTAGAAAGTGATATGTTAGATAAGTATCCTCATTTGTTTACTTAGATTCTGGGGTCAGAATCCTTTTAAGGGGGGAAGGATGTAACGTCTGTAATATTTGACTTATATATATTACAGTAATTCATTTTGGTGATATATAAAATTTCGTGTTTTAATTGTCAAATTATGTGAATTGACTCGTTTATTGTTATATGACTTTCGCATGTCGTTAGAATGTACTTGTATGACTTTTGGCGAATAATTCTCGCTACGCGATTAAATGATACTACTAGTTGCGACGGTTTTGACTTTATATTAATAATTGTGATCGTTGTCGCTACCCGATTTAATAATAGTAGAGATTGATATAATTTAGTGATATTTGTTAAATTGCGAGTAGCCGATAAACTTTAAGTTGTAAAATAGCGTTTTAGTGTATATATTCTTCTCGAGATTTTACGTGTATTGTACTCGTGCTTTATATTTATGTGAATGTGTATATTAGAGCTCTACTTGTAATATTACTTTTAAAATTCATTCTTTGTCCAAAATTTTTGAAAACTATTTTATTAAACTTCTAAAATCTCATCTTATTTATGATATTAATTTCATGATTTATGGATTAGTACTTTAATTATTAAAACTCTTTCTTTTAATACTCTTTTAATCACACTTTTATTAATTATCAAATGTCTACATTACCCTTGCATGCAAACACCACATACATTGCTTCCAAGGACAAGCTAGACATTTCCAACCCCACTACCACTTTCTAGTCAAAAGATGAGTCAAGAAACACAAGCTTGCAACACTTGTCACATTACTATACACTTAACAAAACCCTCCTCTCTCTCTTTTCTCTCATTTCACTCCCTCACTTCTCTCCCTCTCTTTCATTCAGCCGAATACTCCCTCCCCACTATTTCCATCATTTCTTCCATTTTCCTTGAGATTTTAAGCTTGGAAAGGAGAGTTCTTCACAATTCAAGCTTGATACTTCCAACTCTAGGTGAGATCTTACTTGCATGTGACATTTGGAACCGGAATGGGGCTTTGGTTTTTATGGACTTAGAGCCACCATTTCAGAGGTTCCTAGATGATGAGCTTGATGTGATTTTGGTAGAGGTTATACCTCCATTTGGCCAAGATACACTTGCTTCATCACCCTCGGCAATGACCCTTAAGGGAGCCGAGGGGAGTGATTGTTTTGAAGGCTTGAGATTCGTAATGTGTGATCTTTTGTATATGTTTTAAGTGATTTTGATCCTTTGTTATATGTTTTATTAAGTTTAAGAGCTTGCATGTTATGCTTTGTACAAAAATTGAGTGAAACTAGTGATTTTATGACATGACATTCGAATGGATAGTTTATGTGATGATTTGGGGTTTGTAACTTGGATTTTGGTTAATGCATGCCATGATTCTTGTGAGATATGGTTAGTTCTGAATATATATGATAGTTTAAAGTGAGGAATGATAGTTATTTGTGAGGATTACCATGTGCTATATTCGAATTTATGCATATATATGCCCCTGAAATTTCTGCCCTGTTTTACCTCTATAAATGCCTCGGTTTTGTGTTTTTAAATGGTTAAATGTTGAGATATCTTGCCTTGGGTGACTAGTCAGTAGGTATATGTACATGGTAGAGTAGGATTTGTGGCTTGGTTTGTTGGTTCATGGAGTTTTGGAGGGTGTTAAGGTGGAAGGAGTCACACACACACCATGGCAGATTTTTACACCTTAGAAAACTAGTGAAATGGAGGTGTCATGCTTAGGCCCTCATAGGCCCAAGTCTCCTGGAGGTAGGACTTGATGTATACAAGTCTCCAGTAGCTTTAGAAGTCATAAAAACCATCATTTACATAGATGCACACACACATTTCAGGGTACACCCCAGAACAGGGCACATTTGGGTCAATTGCACTTTTGTATGTTAAACACCTTGTCAATGAGGAGGCCCTCATGGGGCCTTGATTTAGATGAACTTAGGGAAGTATTAGAAAGCTATTTGAGTCATTGGATTGGTGTATTGAGTGAGTTTAGTGAGTGACAAGTGAGTAAGTTCATGGCAGTCCCCACAGCAGGGCAGGGTGCCCTGTGTCAACTTTGCATAGAGGCCCAAGGAGGCCTGAGCAAGGCATTAGTGTCATTACAAGTGCACAACTTAGATTTAAGTCTTAAGTACCCAGTAGAGTCACAATTTCACCAAGGCACATAGTGTAAACACTTGTTTTTGCCAAAACCCCCAAGAGGTGCCAAACTGCCAAGGCAGAATGGTCACTTTAGGTACACTAGTTTTTAAGGACCCATATAGGCAATGCCTTTGAGTCACACCACTTCATAACATTAGTTTAATATTGTGTCAACCTTTAGAAATTGGTTTGGAGTCAATACCCTTAGTGGAGATGCCTTATTTCCACTTAAGAACACAAGTGTCACACATGTAGTCACATTCTAGCACCAACTTAGGATGCATTGCATTTTAGTGTGTCATCAGTGAGGCCTTGACCTCATATTGATTCCATGAGTTAGTTTTAAGTCATATTAGAGAGTGCAAGTTAGTTTAAGTCAATTCACTTAGTGTAGATGCATTCTTTTACCAAGGCACCCAAGTGTTGCCAAGGTAAGCATACTAATAAGTCACTTAGGTTGCACTTCACATGTAAGTCTTGGGAGGTGAGGCACAAGTGTGCCTTACTATTAATTTGTTAATTTGAGGTCAGTAGAGTATAGTTAGGAGGTATTGGTCTTAGACCTTATGTGCTACTTGATTAAATGCTTAAGTGACTTAGGTGTAGTTAGAGATTCCTAAGTAATAATAGTTAAATGATAAAGTGCCATGCTTTACTTGTTATGTGCATTACTTGATGATCATGTTACTTGTTCTGATTAAAGTGTATACTTTATATATATGTATATATTTATTTATATATATATTTATACGCGAAGGGGTAGTTAGTGACGAGGATACTATTAATTATAGGTGCAAGTAGGAGGCCAGGCAAGGAACCTCTAGAAGCATCTAGTCAGGAGTCTAGTAAGCTTTATCCAGGCAAGTGAAACTCTTCCTTTATACTTTCTTTACAATTGTATACCCTGTGAACATTGAATTACTGTTTATTTAGGACTGAATTACCTTATCACCCCTTGTGATCATGACTTTGGATTCCAATAATACCCTTAACACTTGAATTACCCTTTTCATGTAATATCACCTTACAACCACATGATTATACTCCAATAGTCCCTTGATGAATAATGAGAACTTGATACCCCACATTAACCTGAATTATCTCATTTGGAACCCTGATCTTAATAACATCCTTTACTTTTGAAAGATCACTTGTATTTCGAAAACACCCTTGCTTATAACTTGTCTTTGATCAAGACCCCTTTTTTTGAAAATGATTCGATTTGAAATGACCTTAAAAGGAATTGGTTAATATTTTACTTAAGACTGAGGCGCCAGTCTATTATTGCAGCATCAGTAGCGGGGAGCCTGATGTCTGTTTATGGCCAATGTGTGCCGAGGATCCTCCCTGGTTGAATCACTTTATATGGTTCGGAGCTTGGTGTGGGCTGATATCCCCTCAATGCTCGTAGCGCTGTGTGTTTCCAATTCCAATAAATTTATCCCACATTGCACCTTTACTTGTGTTTATACCTTGTGATATCTATTGTTGCTTTTGCACTTGATTATATTGCATATTGTGAACTGTTTTATTTACTGCTTTCACTTGCTGAGCTTTGTGCTCATATATATTGTTGTTGTTATAACCCTTCAGTGAAACCCGAGAATGGCCCGATTCAAGCAGACCGCTCGTAAGACCACCTCAGGCAACGGGATTGCTTTCCGCCGTATGATGGGACAGGTTGGGAACTCGTAGTTCCCTAGTTAATTTCTTTTAAGTTTTTGGGATTTAAAAACTGTAGTATGACTTAGACTTAATTTGGATTTCTATTTGGGATTGTAATAACTTTAGATGTTGTTCATACTCATTCCTGGTGATCCGGGGATTGTGGATTTAGATTTTAGTTCTAATATTTCATAACTCTATAATTCTAGTTTATTTATCGTTTATGCATGCTTTAGTCGGTTATTAAGTTGGGTCCGTCACAAATAAAGTATATAAATATTAGATAATTACCCACTTAATTATATTAATTATATAAATTCATAAATAAAATTAATTCGAAGGTGAATTAATTTAATAAATAAATTATACAACCAATTTAATTATTTTGATTAGTGAGATAATTAAATAAATACTTATAAAATGTATATCTTCATCAGCAGAGACTTCCGGCATGATTAAACTTTGTAGATCTTTGTCTTGATCGAACGGCCACTTGTAGTTGATGCAGAATACTTAATTAGAGTAGCTGACACACAAATGTACTGTCTGGTTCGTCTGTATCTAGCTGAATTAAATATTCTTTATCAAATAAACATTTGAGATGTGGCTTGTTCGTCGATTCTTTGTCTTCGTAGTTCTTCTTCATTAGTAACAATAGTATGGAATCTTCTGAATAAGTAAAGTATTAAAACTTTATACCTTCTGGACTTCTGGACGTGCTACAAAAGATTATTTGTACACTGAGGCTTGAACATATTAATGAACTTCTTCCAGTGGTGTGCAGCAGCATCCTGAAATTCTTCAGACATATAATTTCAATAAATCACTTGACGTTCTTCGTACGGATTCCTTCAACAGTACTTGCTATTTACCTTGCTTTCTTATCAGAGTTGAGTTGGTACCTCTTTAATTACAAATAGGCTAAACATATGCCTTTCAGATTCCAATTTCAAACAACTGAAAATGAAGCTACAAGTTGTTTTCAACTTCGAAAGAGTCTGGAATGAAGCTACAAGTTGTTTCTAACTTCAATCTAGTCAATAATGAAGCTAAAAGTTGTTTCCGGGTTCAATCGAGTCAAGAATGAAACTACAAGTTGATTCCTATTTCAAACAACTGAAAATGAAGCTACAAGTTGTTTTCAACTTCAAAAGAGTCTGGAATGAAGCTACAAGTTGTTTCCAACTTCAATCTAGTCAATAATGAAGCTACAAGTTGTGTTCGGGCTCAAACGAGTCAATAATGAAACTACATGTTGATCCAATTTCAAACAACCGAAAATGAAGCTACAAGTTGCTTTCAACTTCAAACGAGTCTGGAATGAAGCCACAAGTTGTTTCCAACTTCAATCTAGTCAATAATGAAGCTACAAGTTGTTTCCGGGCTCAAACGAGTCAAGAATGGAACTACAACTTGATTCCAATTTCAAACAACTGAAAATGAAGCTACAAGTTGTTTTCAACTTTGAAAGAGTCTGGAATGAAAACACAAGTTGTTTCCAACCTCAATCTAGTCAATAATGAAGCTACAAGTTGTTTCCGGGTTCAAACGAGTCAAGAATGAAACTACAAGTTGATTCCAATTTCAAACAACTGAAAATGAAGCTACAAGTTGTTTTCAATTTCAAAAGAGTCTGGAATGAAGCTACAAGTTGTTTCCAACTTCAATCTAGTCAATAATGAAGCTACAAGTTGTGTTCCGGCTCAAACGAGTCAATAATGAAACTACATGTTGATCCAATTTCAAACAACCGAAAATGAAGCTACAAGTTGCTTTCAACTTCAAACGACTCTGGAATGAAGCCACAAGTTGTTTCCAACTTCAATCTAGTCAATAATGAAGCAACAGGTTCTTTCCGGGCTCAAACGATTCAAGAATGGAACTACAAGTTGATTCCAATTTCAAACAACTGAAAATGAAGCTACAAGTTGTTTTCAACTTTGAAAGAGTCTGGAATGAAACCACAAGTTGTTTCCAACCTCAATCTAGTCAATAATGAAATTACAAGTTGTTTCCGGGTTCAAACGAGTCAAGAATGAAACTACAAGTTGATTCCAATTTCAAACAACTGAAAATGAAGCTACAAGTTGTTTTCAATTTCAAAAGAGTCTGGAATGAAGCTACAAGTTGTTTCCAACTTCAATCTAGTCAATAATGAAGCTACAAGTTGTGTTCCAGCTCAAACGAGTCAATAATGAAACTACATGTTGATCCAATTTCAAACAACCGAAAATGAAGCTACAGGTTGCTTTCAACTTCAAACGAGTCTGGAATGAAGCCACAAGTTGTTTCCAACTTCAATGTAGTCAATAATGAAGCTACAGGTTCTTTCCGGGCTCAAACGAGTCAAGAATGGAACTACAAGTTGATTCCAATTTCAAACAACTGAAAATGAAGCTAGAAGTTGTTTTCAACTTTGAAAGAGTCTGGAATGAAACCACAAGTTGTTTCCAACCTCAATCTAGTCAATAATGAAGCTACAAGTTGTTTCCGGGTTCAAACGAGTCAAGAATGAAACCACAAGTTGATTCCAATTTCAAACAACTGAAAATGAAGCTACAAGTTGTTTTCAACTTAAAAAGAGTCTGGAATGAAGCTACAAGTTGTTTCCAACTTCAATCTAGTCAATAATGAAGCTACAAGTTGTGTTCGGGCTCAAACGAGTCAATAATGAAACTACATGTTGATCCAATTTCAAACAACCGAAAATGAAGCTACAAGTTGCTTTCAACTTCAAACGAGTCTGGAATGAAGCCACAAGTTATTTCCAACTTCAATCTAGTCAATAATGAAGCTACAAGTTGTTTCCGGGCTCAAACGAGTCAAGAATGGAACTACAAGTTGATTCCAATTTCAAACAACTGAAAATGAAGCTACAAGTTGTTTTCAACTTTGAAAGAGTCTTGAATGAAACCACAAGTTGATTCCAACCTCAATCTAGTCAATAATGAAGCTACAAGTTGTTTCCGGGTTCAAACGAGTCAAGAATGAAACTACAAGTTGATTCCAATTTCAAATAACTGAAAATGAAGCTACAAGTTGTTTTCAACTTCGAAAGAGTCTGGAATGAAGCTACATGTTGTTTCTAACTTCAATCTAGTCAATAATGAAGCTAAAAGTTGTTTCCGGGTTCAATCGAGTCAAGAATGAAACTACAAGTTGATTCCAATTTCAAACAACTGAAAATGAAGCTACAAGTTGTTTTCAACTTCAAAAGAGTCTGGAATGAAGCTACAAGTTGTTTCCAACCTCAATCTAGTCAATAATGAAGCTACAAGTTGTGTTCGGGCTCAAACGAGTCAATAATGAAACTACATGTTGATCCAATTTCAAACAACCGAAAATGAAGCTACAAGTTGCTTTCAACTTCAAACGAGTCTGGAATGAAGCCACAAGTTGTTTCCAACTTCAATCTAGTCAATAATGAAGCTACAAGTTGTTTCCGGGCTCAAACGAGTCAAGAATGGAACTACAAGTTGATTCCAATTTCAAACAACTGAAAATGAAGCTACAAGTTGTTTTCAACTTTGAAAGAGTCTGGAATGAAACCACAAGTTGTTTCCAACCTCAATCTAGTCAATAATGAAGCTACAAGTTGTTTCCGGGGTCAAACGAGTCAAGAATGAAACTACAAGTTGATTCCAATTTAAAACAACTGAAAATGAAGCTACAAGTTGTTTTCAATTTCAAAAGAGTCTGGAATGAAGCTACAAGTTGTTTCCAACTTCAATCTAGTCAATAATGAAGCTACAAGTTGTGTTCCGGCTCAAACGAGTCAATAATGAAACTACATGTTGATCCAATTTCAAACAACCGAAAATGAAGCTACAAGTTGCTTTCAACTTCAAACGACTCTGGAATGAAGCCACAAGTTGTTTCCAACTTCAATCTAGTCAATAATGAAGCAACAGGTTCTTTCCGGGCTCAAACGATTCAAGAATGGAACTACAAGTTGATTCCAATTTCAAACAACTGAAAATGAAGCTACAAGTTGTTTTCAACTTTGAAAGAGTCTGGAATGAAACCACAAGTTGTTTGCAACCTCAATCTAGTCAATAATGAAATTACAAGTTGTTTCCGGGTTCAAACGAGTCAAGAATGAAACTACAAGTTGATTCCAATTTCAAACAACTGAAAATGAAGCTACAAGTTGTTTTCAATTTCAAAAGAGTCTGGAATGAAGCTACAAGTTGTTTCCAACTTCAATCTAGTCAATAATGAAGCTACAAGTTGTGTTCCAGCTCAAACGAGTCAATAATGAAACTACATGTTGATCCAATTTCAAACAACCGAAAATGAAGCTACAGGTTGCTTTCAACTTCAAACGAGTCTGGAATGAAGCCACAAGTTGTTTCCAACTTCAATCTAGTCAATAATGAAGCTACAGGTTCTTTCCGGGCTCAAACGAGTCAAGAATGGAACTACAAGTTGATTCCAATTTCAAACAACTGAAAATGAAGCTACAAGTTGTTTTCAACTTTGAAAGAGTCTGGAATGAAACCACAAGTTGTTTCCAACCTCAATCTAGTCAATAATGAAGCTACAAGTTGTTTCCGGGTTCAAACGAGTCAAGAATGAAACCACAAGTTGATTCCAATTTCAAACAACTGAAAATGAAGCTACAAGTTGTTTTCAACTTAAAAAGAGTCTGGAATGAAGCTACAAGTTGTTTTCAACTTCAATCTAGTCAATAATGAAGCTACAAGTTGTGTTCGGGCTCAAACGAGTCAATAATGAAACTACATGTTGATCCAATTTCAAACAACCGAAAATGAAGCTACAAGTTGCTTTCAACTTCAAACGAGTCTGGAATGAAGCCACAAGTTATTTCCAACTTCAATCTAGTCAATAATGAAGCTACAAGTTGTTTCCGGGCTCAAACGAGTCAAGAATGGAACTACAAGTTGATTCCAATTTCAAACAACTGAAAATGAAGCTACAAGTTGTTTTCAACTTTGAAAGAGTCTTGAATGAAACCACAAGTTGATTCCAACCTCAATCTAGTCAATAATGAAGCTACAAGTTGTTTCCGGGTTCAAACGAGTCAAGAATGAAACTACAAGTTGATTCCAATTTCAAATAACTGAAAATGAAGCTACAAGTTGTTTTCAACTTCGAAAGAGTCTGGAATGAAGCTACATGTTGTTTCTAACTTCAATCTAGTCAATAATGAAGCTAAAAGTTGTTTCCGGGTTCAATCGAGTCAAGAATGAAACTACAAGTTGATTCCAATTTCAAACAACTGAAAATGAAGCTACAAGTTGTTTTCAACTTCAAAAGAGTCTGGAATGAAGCTACAAGTTGTTTCCAACCTCAATCTAGTCAATAATGAAGCTACAAGTTGTGTTCGGGCTCAAACGAGTCAATAATGAAACTACATGTTGATCCAATTTCAAACAACCGAAAATGAAGCTACAAGTTGCTTTCAACTTCAAACGAGTCTGGAATGAAGCCACAAGTTGTTTCCAACTTCAATCTAGTCAATAATGAAGCTACAAGTTGTTTCCGGGCTCAAACGAGTCAAGAATGGAACTACAAGTTGATTCCAATTTCAAACAACTGAAAATGAAGCTACAAGTTGTTTTCAACTTTGAAAGAGTCTGGAATGAAACCACAAGTTGTTTCCAACCTCAATCTAGTCAATAATGAAGCTACAAGTTGTTTCCGGGGTCAAACGAGTCAAGAATGAAACTACAAGTTGATTCCAATTTCAAACAACTGAAAATGAAGCTACAAGTTGTTTTCAATTTCAAAAGAGTCTGGAATGAAGCTACAAGTTGTTTCCAACTTCAATCTAGTCAATAATGAAGCTACAAGTTGTGTTCCGGCTCAAACGAGTCAATAATGAAACTACATGTTGATCCAATTTCAAACAACCGAAAATGAAGCTACAAGTTGCTTACAACTTCAAACGACTCTGGAATGAAGCCACAAGTTGTTTCCAACTTCAATCTAGTCAATAATGAAGCAACAGGTTCTTTCCGGGCTCAAACGAGTCAAGAATGGAACTACAAGTTGATTCCAATTTCAAACAACTGAAAATGAAGCTACAAGTTGTTTTCAACTTTGAAAGAGTCTGGAATGAAACCACAAGTTGTTTCCAACCTCAATCTAGTCAATAATGAAGTTACAAGTTGTTTCCGGGTTCAAACGAGTCAAGAATGAAACTACAAGTTGATTCCAATTTCAAACAACTGAAAATGAAGCTACAAGTTGTTTTCAATTTCAAAAGAGTCTGGAATGAAGCTACAAGTTGTTTCCAACTTCAATCTAGTCAATAATGAAGCTACAAGTTGTGTTCTGGCTCAAACGAGTCAGTAATGAAACTACATGTTGATCCAATTTCAAACAACCGAAAATGAAGCTACAGGTTGCTTTCAACTTCAAACGAGTCTGGAATGAAGCCACAAGTTGTTTCCAACGTCAATCTAGTCAATAATGAAGCTACATGTTCTTTCCGGGCTCAAACGAGTCAAGAATGGAACTACAAGTTGATTCCAATTTCAAACAACTGAAAATGAAGCTACAAGTTGTTTTCAACTTTGAAAGAGTCTGGAATGAAACCACAAGTTGTTTCCAACCTCAATCTAGTCAATAATGAAGCTACAAGTTGTTTCCGGGTTCAAACGAGTCAAGAATGAAACTACAAGTTGATTCCAATTTCAAACAACTGAAAATGAAGCTACAAGTTGTTTTCAACTTCAAAAGAGTCTGGAATGAAGCTACAAGTTGTTTCCAACTTCAATCTAGTCAATAATGAAGCTACAAGTTGTGTTCGGGCTCAAACGAGTCAATAATGAAACTACATGTTGATCCAATTTCAAACAACCGAAAATGAAGCTACAAGTTGCTTTCAACTTCAAACGAGTCTGGAATGAAGCCACGAGTTATTTCCAACTTCAATCTAGTCAATAATGAAGCTACAAGTTGTTTCCGGGCTCAAACGAGTCAAGAATGGAACTACAAGTTGATTCCAATTTCAAACAACTGAAAATGAAGCTACAAGTTGTTTTCAACTTTGAAAGAGTCTTGAATGAAACCACAAGTTGTTTCCAACCTCAATCTAGTCAATAATGAAGCTACAAGTTGTTTTTGGGTTCAAACGAGTCAAGAATGAAACTACAAGTTGATTCTAATTTCAAACAACTGAAAATGAAGCTACAAGTTGTTTTCAACTTCAAAAGAGTCTGGAATGAAGCTACAAGTTGTTTCCAACTTCAATCTAGTCAATAATGAAGCTACAAGTTATGTTCCGGCTCAAACGAGTCAATAATGAAACTACATGTTGATCCAATTTCAAACAACTGAAAATGAAGCTACAAGTTGCTTTCAACTTCAAACGAGTCTGGAATGAAGCCACAAGTTGTTTCCAACTTCAATCTAGTCAATAATGAAGCTACAAGTTATTTCCGGGCTCAAACGAGTCAAGAATGGAACTACAAGTTGATTCCAATTTCAAACAACTGAAAATGAAGCTACAAGTTGTTTTCAACTTTGAAAGAGTCTGGAATGAAACCACAAGTTGTTTCCAACCTCAATCTAGTCAATAATGAAGCTACAAGTTGTTTCCGGGTTCAAACGAGTCAAGAATGAAACTACAAGTTGATTCCAATTTCAAACAACTGAAAATGAAGCTACAAGTTGTTTTCAACTTCAATAGAGTCTGGAATGAAGCTACAAGTTGTTTCCAACTTCAATCTAGTCAATAATGAAGCTATAAGTTGTGTTCGGGCTCAAACGAGTCAATAATGAAACTACAAGTTGATCCAATTTCAAACAACCGAAAATGAAGCTCCAAGTTGCTTTCAACTTAAAACGACTCTGGAATGAAGCCACAAGTTGTTTCCAACTTCAATCTAGTCAATAATGAAGCTACAAGTTGTTTCCGGGCTCAAACGAGTCAAGAACGGAACTACAAGTTGATTCCAATTTTCAAACAACTGAAAATGAAGCTACAAGTTGTTTTCAACTTTGAAAGAGTCTGGAATGAAACCACAAGTTGTTTCCAACCTCAATCTAGTCAATAATGAAGCTACAAGTTGTTTCAGGGTTCAAACGACTCAAGAATGAAACTACAAGTTGATTCCAATTTCAAACAACTGAAAATGAAGCTACAAGTTGTTTTCAACTTCAAAAGAGTCTGGAATGAAGCTACAAGTTGTTTCCAACTTCAATCTAGTCAATAATGAAGCTACAAGTTGGGTTCGGGCTCAAACGAGTCAATAATGAAACTACATGTTGATCCAATTTCAAACAACCGAAAATGAAGCTACAAGTTGCTTTCAACTTCAAACGAGTCTGGAATGAAGCCACAAGTTGTTTCCAACTTCAATCTAGTCAATAATGAAGCTACAAGTTGTTTCCGGGCTCAAACAAGTCAAGAATTGAACTACAAGTTGATTCCAAATGCAAACAACTGAAAATGAAGCTACAAGTTGTTTTCAACTTTGAAAGAGTCTGGAATGAAACCACAAGTTGTTTCCAACCTCAATCTAGTCAATAATGAAGCTACAAGTTGTTTCCGGGTTCAAACGAGTCAAGAATGAAACTACAAGTTGATTCCGATTTCAAACAACTGAAAATGAAGCTACAAGTTGTTTTCAACTTCAAAAGAGTCTGGAATGAAGCTACAAGTTGTTTCCAACTTCAATCTAGTCAATAATGAAGCTACAAGTTGTGTTCGGGCTCAAACGAGTCAATAATGGAACTACATGTTGATCCAATTTCAAACAACCGAAAATGAAGCGACAAGTTGCTTTCAACTTCAAACGAGTCTGGAATGAAGCCACAAGTTGTTTGCAACTTCAATCTAGTCAATAATGAAGCTACAAGTTGTTTCCGGGCTCAAACGAGTCAAGAATGGAACTACAAGTTGATTCAAATTTCAAACAACTGAAAATGAAGCTACAAGTTGTTTTCAACTTTGAAAGAGTCTTGAATGAAACCACAAGTTGTTTCCAACCTCAATCTAGTCAATAATGAAGCTACAAGTTGTTTTTGGGTTCAAACGAGTCAAGAATGAAACTACAAGTTGATTCCAATTTCAAACAACTGAAAATGAAGCTATAAGTTGTTTTCAACTTCAAAAGAGTCTGGAATGAAGCTACAAGTTGTTTCCAACTTCAATCTAGTCAATAATGAAGCTACAAGTTGTGTTCGGTCTCAAACGAGTCAATAATGAAACTACATGTTGATCCAATTTGAAACAACCGAAAATGAAGCTACAAGTTGCTTTTAACTTCAAACGAGTCTGGAATGAAGCCACAAGTTGTTTCCAACTTCAATCTAGTCAATAATGAAGCTACAAGTTGTTTCCGAGCTCTAACGAGTCAAGAATGGAACTACAAGTTGATTCCAATTTCAAACAACTGAAAATGAAGCTACAAGTTGTTTTCAACTTTGAAAGAGTCTGGAATGAAACCACAAGTTGTTTTCAACCTCAATCTAGTCAATAATGAAGCTACAAGTTGTTTCCGGGTTCAAACGAGTCAAGAATGAAACTACAAGTTGATTCCAATTTCAAACAACTGAAAATGAAGCTACAAGTTGTTTTCAACTTCAAAAGAGTCTGGAATGAAGCTACAAGTTGTTTCCAACTTCAATCTAGTCAATAATGAAGCTACAAGTTGTGTTCGGGCTCAAACGAGTCAATAACAAAACTACATGTTGATCCAATTTTAAACAACCGAAAATGAAGCTACAAGTTGCTTTCAACTTCAAACGAGTCTGGAATGAAGCCACAAGTTGTTTCCAACTTCAATCTAGTCAATAATGAAGCTACAAGTTGTTTCCGGGCTCAAACGAGTCAAGAATGGAACTACAAGTTGATTCCAATTTCAAACAACTGAAAATGAAGCTACAAGTTGTTTTCAACTTTGAAAGAGTCTGTAATGAAACCACAAGTTGTTTCCAACCTCAATCTAGTCAATAATGAAGCTACAAGTTGTTTCCGGGTTCAAACGAGTCAAGAATGAAACTACAAGTTGATTCCAATTTCAAACAACTGAAAATGAAGCTACAAGTTATTTTCAACTTCAAAAGAGTCTGGAATGAAGCAACAAGTTGTTTCCAACATCAATCTAGTCAATAATGAAGCTACAAGTTGTGTTCGGACTCAAACGAGTCAATAATGAAACTACAAGTTGATCCAATTTCAAACAACCGAAAATGAAGCTACAAGTTGCTTTCAACTTCAAACGAGTCTGGAATAAAGCTACAAGTTGATTCCAACTTCAATCGAGTCAATAATGAAGCTACAAGTTGTTTCCAGGCTCAAACGAGTCAAGAATGAAACTACAAGTTGATTCCAATTTCAAACAACGATAAATGAAGTTACAAGTCGTTTTCAACCTCAAACGAGTCTGAATGAAGCTACAAGTTGTTTCCACGTTCAATCTAGTCAATAATGAAGCTACAAGTTATTTTCAGGCTCAAAAGAGTCAAGAATGAAACTACAAGTTGATCCAATTTCAGACAACCGAAAATGAAGCTACAAGTTGTTTTCAACTTCAAACGAGTCAGGAATGAAGCTACAGGTTGTTTCCAACTTCAATCGAGTCAATAATGAAGCTACAAGTTGTGTTCGGTCTCAAACGAGTCAATAATGAAACTACAAGTTGATCCAATTTCAAACAACCAAAAATGAAGCTACAAGTCATTTTCAACTTGAAATGAGTCTGGAATGAAGCTACAAGTTGTTTCCACGTTCAATCTACTCGGTAATGAAGGTACAAGTTGTTTTCGGGCTCAAACGAGTTAAGAATGAAACTACAAGGTGATCCAATTTCAAACAACCGAAAATGAAGCTACAAGTTGTTTTCAACTTCAAACGAGTCTGGAATGAAGCTAAATTTGTTTTCAACTTCAAATGAGTCTGGAATGAAGCTACAAGTTGTTTCCAACTTCAAACGACTCAATAATGGAGCTACAAGTTGTTTCCGGGCTCAAACGAATCAAGAATGAAACTACAAGTTGATTCCAATTTCAAAAAACCGAATATGAAGCTACAAGTTGTTTTCAACTTCAAACGAGTCTGGAATGAAGCCACAAGTTGTTTCCAACTTCAATCTAGTCAATAATGAAGCTACAAGTTGTTTCCGGGCTCAAACGAGTCAAGAATGGAACTACAAGTTGATTCCAATTTCAAACAACTGAAAATGAAGCTACAAGTTGTTTTCAACTTCGAAAGAGTCTGGAATGAAGCTACAAGTTGTTTCCAACTTCAATCTAGTCAATAATGAAGCTACAAGTTGTGTTCGGGCTCAAACGAGTCAATAATGAAACTACAAGTTGATCCAATTTCAAACAACCGAAAATGAAGCTCTAAGTTGCTTTCAACTTCAAACGAGTCTGGAATGAAGCCACAAGTTGTTTCCAACTTCAATCTAGTCAATAATGAAGCTACAAGTTGTTTCCGGGCTCAAACGAGTCAAGAACGGAACTACAAGTTGATTCCAATTTTCAAACAACTGAAAATGAAGCTACAAGTTGTTTTCAACTTTGAAAGAGTCTGGAATGAAACCACAAGTTGTTTCCAACCTCAATCTAGTCAATAATGAAGCTACAAGTTGTTTCAGGGTTCAAACGACTCAAGAATGAAATTACAAGTTGATTCCAATTTCAAACAACTGAAAATGAAGCTACAAGTTGTTTTCAACTTCAAAAGAGTCTGGAATGAAGCTACAAGTTGTTTCCAACTTCAATCTAGTCAATAATGAAGCTACAAGTTGTGTTCGGGCTCAAACGAGTCAATAATGAAACTACATGTTGATCCAATTTCAAACAACCGAAAATGAAGCTACAAGTTGCTTTCAACTTCAAACGAGTCTGGAATGAAGCCACAAGTTGTTTCCAACTTCAATCTAGTCAATAATGAAGCTACAAGTTGTTTCCGGGCTCAAACAAGTCAAGAATTGAACTACAAGTTGATTCCAAATGCAAACAACTGAAAATGAAGCTACAAGTTGTTTTCAACTTTGAAAGAGTCTGGAATGAAACCACAAGTTGTTTCCAACCTCAATCTAGTCAATAATGAAGCTACAAGTTGTTTCCGGGTTCAAACGAGTCAAGAATGAAACTACAAGTTGATTCCAATTTCAAACAACTGAAAATGAAGCTACAAGTTGTTTTCAATTTCAAAAGAGTCTGGAATGAAGCTACAAGTTGTTTCCAACTTCAATCTAGTCAATAATGAAGCTACAAGTTGTGTTCCGGCTCAAACGAGTCAATAATGAAACTACATGTTGATCCAATTTCAAACAACCGAAAATGAAGCTACAAGTTGCTTTCAACTTCAAACGAGTCTGGAATGAAGCCACAAGTTGTTTCCAACTTCAATCTAGTCAATAATGAAGCAACAGGTTCTTTCCGGGCTCAAACGAGTCAAGAATGGAACTACAAGTTGATTCCAATTTCAAACAACTGAAAATGAAGCTACAAGTTGTTTTCAACTTTGAAAGAGTCTGGAATGAAACCACAAGTTGTTTCCAACCTCAATCTAGTCAATAATGAAGCTACAAGTTGTTTCCGGGTTCAAACGAGTCAAGAATGAAACTACAAGTTGATTCCGATTTCAAACAACTGAAAATGAAGCTACAAGTTGTTTTCAACTTCAAAAGAGTCTGGAATGAAGTTACAAGTTGTTTCCAACTTCAATCTAGTCAATAATGAAGCTACAAGTTGTGTTCGGGCTCAAACGAGTCAATAATGGAACTACATGTTGATCCAATTTCAAACAACCGAAAATGAAGCGACAAGTTGCTTTCAACTTCAAACGAGTCTGGAATGAAGCCACAAGTTGTTTCCAACTTCAATCTAGTCAATAATGAAGCTACAAGTTGTTTCCGGGCTCAAACGAGTCAAGAATGGAACTACAAGTTGATTCAAATTTCAAACAACTGAAAATGAAGCTACAAGTTGTTTTCAACTTTGAAAGAGTCTTGAATGAAACCACAAGTTGTTTCCAACCTCAATCTAGTCAATAATGAAGCTACAAGTTGTTTTTGGGTTCAAACGAGTCAAGAATGAAACTACAAGTTGATTCCAATTTCAAACAACTGAAAATGAAGCTATAAGTTGTTTTCAACTTCAAAAGAGTCTGGAAT